>NC_038249.2:9785827-10085827 GCF_000004515.6 Glycine max | reverse complement strand
CGCTTAGCGAAGCGTTCGCTAAGCGAGAGAGTCGTTTTGTTTTCCAAGGCCAACCGCTTAGCGGGGCTCGCGCTAAGCAGGAGAGTCGTTTGGGTTTTTATTTAGCACATAAATACTTAGCTTAGCAAGTTAAAGCTACCGCTTAGCAAGATCTTCAGATCAGGAAACCTGCAACTCTCGCTAAGCCGATATCTGAGCCCGCTTAGCAAAAATCATGTATTTTATATGCAGTGAAGCTAGCGTTAGGTGGTTAAGATATCCGCTTAGCACACAAGCTGCCGCAAGCAATTAAGCTTATCGGATATGAATGGCGCTAAGCTAAACTAAATCCAGTTTAAATCACAAGAATATCCACTTAGCCAGCAGATTACGCGCTCAGCCCCATGGCCCTCAATTCTGACCATAATGAATAGCGCTTGGCGACATAGGGTTGCGCTTAGCCAAGGGAAGCCATCGCTCAGTGATCAGTTTGTCGCTTAGCGGAATTCAACTCGAATTGATTTTGGCTTAGCCAAACCTTGGCTAGCTTAGCGGAAATAATCAACCTTAGGTGCCAGGGTGGTGCGCTAAGCGCTTGAACTCGTGGCTTAGCACATGAGTGATTATGCGCTTAGCGAGAAGTAGGCGCTTAGCGAAAGGACTAATTTTCAAAAAGATTTTTTTTTTAGTTATAACTTAGTCATTTCCCAAGAAATTAAAACCCTTAATTTCACATTCAAAGAGAGGTTGATACGTTGCATGTAAAGATTATTAAGCAAGTTCCTAATGATCAAATGCATGAGAAACAAACACAACAAAGATTAAAATTGGGTTGCCTCCCAAGAAGCGCTTCTTTAACGTCATTAGCTTGATGTTTTTACCTTTCTGGGAAATCTCATGTTTTGGTTCTCACCTTCAAAACCTCTTGACCTTCTCCCATTACCTGCAAGCAAACATTGTGTTCTGGAGCAGGCTTGTCTTCCACAAACAAGTCGAAATCAATTTTCTGGTCTTCAAAACCTAACTCCAGCTTTCTCTTCCCCATGTCAACTATGCAACTTGCAGTCAACATAAACGGCCTTTCCAAGATTACAAGGATGTCAATATCTTCATAGATATCCATGACCACAAAGTCTGCTAGGTAGATAAAATGCTTTACCCTGACCAACACATCTTCAATCACTCCATAGGGCCTGGTAATGGAGCGGTTAGCTAATTGCAAAGTCATTTGAATGGGCATAATCTCCAACTCTCCCAGTCTTCAACACATGGAGAGTGGCATCAAATTAATGTTGGCTCCCAGATCAATCAGAGTCTTTCTCAAATTGACTTCTCCTATTGAACAAGGAATGGTTACACTCCCAGGATCTTTGTGCTTAGGTGGAAGGATCTTTTGGATTACAACACTACAATTTCCTTCCACTATGATGTTTTCCTGATGAATGTACCTATGCTTCCTTGTCAACATATCTTTCAAAAATTTAGAGTAGAGTGACATCTGCTGTAGAGCTTCGCCAAAGGGCATGGTTATTTCCAGTTTCCTGAAAATATCCAAAAACCTTTCCAAATGACGATCTTTTTCTTTCTTGGAAGGCACCACAGTATATGGTACTTCCACACTTTCTTCCACAGCCTTTCCACTTCTACTCTTCTCTACAACCTTATTTTTTTCTTTTTCATTTTTCTCATTTTCTATTTCTTATTCTTTTTCTTTTTCTTTTTCTTGGTCCTCCATCTCTTTATTCTGGACCATTATTTTCTTCCCTTTTTCCTGATTCTCTTTATCCTTCACATCATTTTTCTTACCCTCAACACCTGTCTTTTCACTCAGTTGTTCCTTGTCTACCACATTTTCTTCATCCTCAGCTTCCACAAACCTTTTACTCCTGGTCATCACAACCTTGCATTCCTCCTTAGGATTATTTTCCGTATTTGCTCCAAAGTTGTTTGATGACTTGTCAGCTATCTGCTTGGCCAGTTGTCCCATCTGTACTTCAAGGTTCTTTAGTGTTAACTCAATACTCTTATGATTCGACATCGTTTCCTGCATAAACTGAGTCAATGTCTCTTACAACTTAGTTGTCCTCTGAAAGATGTTAGGCCCTTATTGAATTGGCCTATTTGAGGATCCACCTTCGTCTTTATTGAACTGGTTGCCAGGGTGTGTCCTCCACTGTCCTTGCTGATTATAAGGACCTTGCTGGAAGCCTGAAAACCCACCTTGAGTGTACCCTTGCCTCTGCTGATTCCCCATGAAATGAATTTCTTGAGTGTTATCGTCAATGGGAATGCATTGTCCTGTCTTATGAGCTTTACCACAAATGGTACAACCTGTGACTTGCAAAATAGAAGAATGTGTAGGTTGTCCAATCGACAATTTAGTTGGCAGCTTACCAAGTGTTTCCGTTAGGATCTCAAGTTGCTTAGATAGCAACTTGTTCTATGCCAATAAGGTGTCGTGTGATGTTAGTTCCAACAGGCTCTTCTTTGTGGGTTGATGGTTTCTGTCCCTCATGATGGAATGATCACTGGCTAACATGTTCTGTATGAGCTCAGTTACTTCTTCTGGGGTTTTCAGCTTTATTTTTCCCCCAGCAGAAGCATCTAGTAATTGCTTGGTTTGTGGTCTTAGCCCATCTATGAACATATTCAGTTGGATTGGCTCGGAGAATCAATGGGTGGGAGTTCTTCTCAGTAAATCTCTGAATCTCTCCAATGCCTCACTCAAGGATTCATCAGGGAACTGATGAAATGAACATATTGCTGTTTTCCCTTCAGTAGTCTTAGATTCTGGAAAGTACTTCTTTAGGAATTTTTCCACCACTTCTTCCCAGGTTTTAAGACTGTTGCCTTTGAATGAGTGGAGCCACCTCTTGGCCTCTCTTGCCAGTGAAAATGAGAAAAGGTTGAGTCAGATAGCTTCATCTGGTACACTGGAAATCTTAACAGTATTGCAAATCTCTATAAATGTTGCCAAGTGTGCATAGGGATCTTCATTGGGTAATCCTTGAAATAAATTCCCTTGTATCAGATGGATCAAAGAATGTGGGTAGGTGATGTTGTGCGCTTGCACTTCAGGATGTGCAAGGCTAGTGAAAAATTGTGGTACAGAGCCACTTGAATAGTCCTCTAGGGTAGTCCTCAGATCATGCTCATTTTCCATGGTAACAACTTCAGAATGTTGATTAGCGGATTCCCTTGATGATGGTGAATCAGGTGATAATGAATCAGAAAAATGAGTCTCCTCCTCAAGAATGGACGCAACTGTTCTGTCTTGCAACAATTTCCTTCTCCTCTCAGCCCTGTTTCTTCTTAGTGTAGCTTCTATTTCTAAGTCCAAAGGAACTAAAGTGCCTGTAGTAGATCTATGCATAAACAGTACTAACAGAGCAGTGGTTATCCAGTTCAATTAGAGAAGATAAATATAACTTAAAGAACAAATATTCACAGAAACAATCAAAGAATAACAAATAAAGAATAGACACCTAAAAACGAGCTAACTTCCCAAATAAAAAGAAGTTCCTCGGCAACGGCGCCAAAAACTTGTTCGCAACCGACAAGTGTACCGGATCGCACAAATAGTATAAAACGGTAAGAACCGAGTATCGAACTCTCAGGGAACTTGTGTTATTTGGCAAGCTATTTCGATAAATAGGCGTCTGGTATGCAAATATCACTATGGTTATGAACATGTATTTAAACTATCTAGGCAAAAAGAAAGAAAATCACGCAAGAGAAATACTATGTAAAAACAAGTAGAGAATGCATTGGTCTTCCTCATAGGTTCCTGATGCTAAAAAGGATGTTCTCTATTTAACAATGCTCATGCGTTCCTATGTTGTCTCCTGGACTGCTAGACCCCAATTCCTCATGATAGCCTAGCCTAGTCCTGATCAAGCCTCGTCCGCAGATTCCTCTTGTAAGACTAAACTCAACCAAGACCGCATTAAGACACACATACACAACTAAGTTCTTATACCCCGATTCCTCGTGATAGCACAACAACTTAGTCCCGTACTATCAAGGACTTTAGAATCAAACCAGTTTCCACTATTGAATGACCCTAACAAAGCATGCATCTACGTGATCAAGGTAAAAGCACACTGGAATGAAAATCAGATAGCATAGAGAACACACAAAACATCATTACATAGATAGAAATATATTTACATCAGGTACCTACAGGGAAGATCCAACAGAGGATTTAGCTTTCCATAGTCCGGAAACCTCCTTTACAACAAAGAGAAGAGCAAGATGAAAGACTGCAAAAACACAAGTGGTGAGGATATCTCCTTCACCTCTAGGATCTCACAATCACTCACAAACTCATCTCAAGCTCTCAGAACGGCTTCCGCTTCGAACTCGCGTCTCTGCAGATCTTCACAGAGCAAAATCTCTCAGAACTCTCTAGAACTTGGACCTTTCTCTCTCTAGAACCTTCGTGCATGCAGAGCTTCTCAAGAAAAGTGCCAAACTCCCTTTTCAAATCTGATTTCAGGCTTAAATAGGTGGCCTTGTTCGTGCTCGTGCGCTTAGCGCAGATCTGGATCGCTTAGCATACATAAGTGGATTTTGGCTTAGCGTGCTTGTTTCGCTTAGCGGATGAGTTGAAGCGGTGCGCTTAGTGAACTTGAAAACTCATCTTCTTCTGGATTCTTCCTCGTGCTTAGCCACTGAAGGTTGCGCTTAGCGAATTCTCGCTAAGCCATCAGCTTGGTATAGCGAAAGAGTAAAAAATAGCGCTTTGCCAAAGTTGCCTATTTAACCTGAAATAGAGAGAAATTGATTATTAAATGCACAAAACAAAAGTATAAATTATCTATTATCTATATTTAACAAAAAGCACTTATAGTATTACAAAACAACCATAAATTGGGAAAGTTTGATACAATATACACAGGTTTTATACACAAAAGTTAGTCGTATTCATCAACTAACATTGTGCCTTCGCGAACAGAAAGCTCTTTTTAAGCCTGAATTGCAAAGAATGAAAAGAGAGGTCTGAATAGACTACGTGAGCTTTGTGCAGAACGAAGAATAGAGGAAAAGTTGCGCAAGGAAGAAAAAGGCCCTAACTTTAGGTAGATTTTAGGTCTAGGAGTGATTTCTAGGTTCTTAGAGGTGGATGAGACATCCCCACTGCTTTGTAATCTAGTATTTTCTCTGAAACCCTTCTCCTATTGGTGAAAGGTGCTCCCTTTTAATGGAGGGCTAAAATCCTTGGGAAATTTTGCTGAGTACTTGATGTAAATATTATTACTATCTATTTGAAGTTACTTTATGTGTTCAATGTTTCTATCTATGCTTATGTTATGCATGCTTGTGGCTTGATCACCCATTTGTGTGTAAAGTTAGAAGCTTTAGCATTGGAAAATGTACTGCATCCTTAGAACTGGATAGAGTAGGGCTAGGTTATCGAACTACCGGACACGGAGTGCGGTAATTTAGTTTTCTTAATATGTTGTAATTGTAATGTTGTTCGGTTAGGCTAAGTTCAACAAGAAACATCTGAGAATGAAGTTTAATTTGAATTAGGCCAAACTCGCAAGACATCGGGGTTTGGTATTTGTGCCTTCAGCATAGAACACAGAAATAATTTCAAATAGAGAATAACCATAAATTAAAGGAGTTTGATACAATTTACACAAGTTTTATACACAAAAGTTAGTAGTATTCATCGACTAACAATGACCCATGGAAAAATGGCAACCATGGTTGAAGAAGAGAAGGATGAGAAGATAGTGGATGGAGATAAACAACAACTGGTAACTAAACCAGCACCTGAACCGGAGGACAATTTTTGTGAACTTGAGGAGGTGGAAGATGAGGAAGATGACCAAGAGAGTGAGACACCAATAATTTTGAGTGAAAAATAAATAAGTGAGGAGAAAAAGAAAGAAAAAGAAAAAAAACTGAAAAAATGAATAAAAAAGAAGAGAAGAAAAAGAGTCAGAGTGAGCTTGCAAGAGACAAAAAGAAAGAAGTAGCTCCAGCTGAAGGGAAAGAAGTGCCATACCCATTGGTACCTTCTAAGAAGGACAAAGAAAGACATGTTGCACGTTTTCTTGACATTTTCAAGAAGTTAGAGATCACCATGCCCTTCGGAGAAGCTCTACAACAGATGCCACTCTACTTTGAATTTCTGAAGGATATGCTAACTCGAAAGAACAAGTACATACATAGTGACACCATTATTGTGGAAGGAAACTATAGTGTTGTGATTCAACGCATCCTTCCACCCAAGCACAAAGATCTAGGCAGTGTCACTATACCTTGCTCCATCGATGCAGTTTCAGTTGGTAAGGCTCTTATTGATTTAGGAGCCAACATAAATTTGATGTCGTTCTCTATGTGTCAGAGGATGGGAGAGCTGGAGATAATGCCAACCAGAATGATGTTGCAGTTACTGATCGCTCCATCACCAGGCCGTATGGAGTGATAGAAGACGTTTTGGTCCGAGTAAAGCACTTCACTTTCCCAGCGGACTTTGTGGTCATGGACATCGAAGAAGATGTTGATATCCCATTGATCTTAGGACGTTCGTTCATGCTAACCGCAAGCTGTGTGGTAGATATGGGAAGAAGAAAGTTAGAAATGGGCATTGAAGATCAGAAGATCAGTTTTGATCTATTTGATGAAGAAAAACAATTTTTGGACCAAAATGCCTATTTAAAGGTGAAGGAGTTTGAGGAAGAGGTTCTGAAGGTAGGAACCAAATTTGATCCAGACCCTTGAGGTATCATGCATCAAGCTAATGATGTTAAAAGAGCGCTTCCTGGGAGGCAAGCCAGTCCTTTTTAATTCTGTTTTCATTGCATTTTTTAGAGTTGGTTTATTTTGTGGAAGCAACGCTTTCCAAGATTATTTTGGTGATGCCAAAGACTCAAGTCTAGAATCAAGAGTCAAGAAAGTTCCAAGAATCAAAAAGCCGTTCAATCAAAGCAAGTTTCAAGAATCAAAGAGTCGTTCAATCAAGACTCAAGATTCAAGTAAAGAATCAAGAGAAGACTTAATTAAGATAAGTATTAAAAGAGTTTTTCAAAATATTGAATAGCACAATTTTTCTCAAGAGAATTTTTCAAAAAGAAAAATCTTTTACCAAGGAGTTTTACTCTCTGGTAATCGATTACCAGAAGGCAGTAATAGATTACCAGTAGCCAACATTCTTTCAAACTGATTTACAAAGCTGTAATCGATTACCATAATCATGTAATCAATTACCAATGTTTTAAAATGTTAGATTTCAAATTTCAAGAGTCAACTTGTGATAAAATAGTTTCAAATTTGTGTAATCGATTACACAATACTTGTAATCGATTACCAGTGTTTCTAAACGTTTTGATTTTTAAATTTAAACATGAAGAGTCACATCTATTGATGTGTAATCAATTACACTATGATGGTAATCGATTACCAGTGACTTATTTTGAAAATTAAATTTCCAAAAGTCACAATTCTTAAAGTGACTTGTTTTTGAAGATTTTTTCAAGAGTCACAACTTTTAAGTGACTAGTTTTCAAAAGAGTCACAACTTTTTACGTGACTAGTTTTGAAGAAATTGCCAAGGGTCACAAACTTTTAACTTTCATCAAATGGCTATAAATATGTGACCATGGCACGAATTTCAAATTGATGCATAATAGATTTCTTTTATTCATTCAAAGCATTCTTCTAAGAGTTTTTGTTCAATACTTTCTTTATCAAGAAAAGTTCATTGGCCAAAAACTTGTGTTATTCTTCTTCTTCATTCCTTTTCCCTCTTGCCAAAAGAATTCAAAGAACTAACCGTCTGAGAATTCTTTGCCCAAACACTGAATTCAAAGAACTAACTGTCTGAGAATTCTATGTAAGAAGCGGGTAGCTTCTTGGTTGTAATAGTGAACACAAGGGAGGGTACATCCCTTGTGGTTCGCTTCAAGTAGATGGTACATCTACTTGGTTGTTCAAAGAGAACAAAGGAGGGTACATCCTTTGTGGATCTTTGCTTGTAAAGGATTTTACAAGGTTATTGGAAATCACAAGAACCGTGGGTTGCTTGGGGACTGGACGTAGGCATGGGTTGTGGCCGAACCAATATAAATTTTGTGTTTGCTTTCTTCTTCCCTACGCTCTTTACTTTTCCTCTGTGCACTTTTTATTTCCGTTTTACTTTTGTCTAAGTTATTGTTTCTGTTCTTTACTTTCTCATAACTTAGTAGTAAAGCCTAATTGAATCTAGTAATATTAAGAAGGATAAGTTTTTAATTAGTCAAGACACATTGATAATTAATTCAATCCCCCCTTCTTAATTATTCCAAGGCCACTTGATCCAACATATTTGTGGTTGCATGAAATCATTTTAAGCATGTTTTGTATTGCATAAAAGGGGTTGAAAAGCTTCTTTGAAGCAGTGGACGAAAATTTAACTTAGAAAAAAAAAATTCAGCAGTCCACTCGCTAAGCGTCACCCTCTCGCTAAGCGAATCTTCTTTCAAGTGCTAAGCGCTTTGACCCCTGAGCATTGGCTGTAGCGGTCTTGCTAAGCGCGACTCTTCACACTAAGCCCAAATATTTCTCTGGATTTTAATTCTTTCGAATTGGGCTAAGTGCACGGACTCGCTAAGCGCAAATACTTCTCTAGACTTTAATTCTTTTGAATTTCCCTAAGCGAGCCATCCGTGCTAAGCAAGGCCCACTACTGCATTTAAGGAGCATGTTTATTCGCTAAGTGCGGGCATGGCCCGCTAAGCGAGAGTTGCAGGCCAATCAGAGCTGCAGAACTTGCTAAGCACGACTCTTCGCGCTAAGCCCAAAGTCTTCTCTGGAAAATTTGAATTTTTGCATTGGGCTAAGCGAGTTTGCCCGCTAAGTGCGTGAGTGTGGAAATTTAAACGTCATGTATGCTCGCTTAGCGAGTTGACACGCTAAGCGAGGCATTCAAAACTGCCAAAAATAAGGCATAACTGCCTTTGGTAGTTACATTTTCATTTGTGCTTTTAAACTGCACTTTGGCATTTCATTTGTGCTCTTTCTCTGCACTGTGATCTCATTCTTTGCTTGCTCTCCTTGCTTCCTTCTTTGCATCCAATTTCAGCAATCCAAGTAAGCTTCCTTTAACCTTGCTTTTGTTTTTATTTTTGTTTTAAACCTTAGGTTAGTTAACTTAGTTTATTACTTTAAAGCTTTGATTTTTGTTTTGATTGCATGGTGTTAGGATAGTTGATAGTTAGAATAGTGTTAAGAACTATGTTTTCGTACAATGTACATGATTTGGTTAGGATTTGATGGCCTAATAGAGGCCTAAGTTGAGGGGCTGAAAAAGCCCCAATTTTTCTGGAAATCACGATGAACGCGCTGAGCACGCCTTGCTGCACTAAGCGAGTTCATCACTTTTTTATGAATATCTAGATTTCCAGATGAACTCGCTAAGCCGACCTTATCCCGCTAAGCGAGTTCATCTTTTCTGATGAATGCATGAATGTTTATGCACTCACTAAGCGTGGCTGTTCGCTAAGCGAGTAGCGTGTTTCAGACACTTAGAAAAAAAATTTGCTTTCGTGTTCGTGGCTAAGTGAGCCTGCTTGCTAAGCCACTCAGTCATGTTGGCTGAATAAGGCTGGGTTAAGCGAGCCAATCTCGCTAAGCCCAAGGCACTCATGATTTTCTCTATGTTTTGTTATGCGCTAAGCACAATTTACTCTCTATTTCTATAATTGTTGGAATTGGGCTTAGCAAGCCTGCTCGCTAAGCCATTTATGACTAGTAGTGTTGTCGCATTAAGCATGCTTGGCTGCGCTAAGCGCAATTTGGTTTGTGTTGTGGAATTGGGCTCAGCGAGCCTACTCGCTAAGCCAATTCTGTGAAGAAATTCTGATTTGTGTCAACTCGCTAAGCGCGTGGCTGTCGTGCTAAGCGCATGAGTAATTTTACATAAGGCGCACAAAGTGCATCTATCGTGCTAAGCGCCCAGTCTGAATTTCTGTTTTATTTTTCTGTTTTTCATTTCAAATAAAACCTGTTTTAACTTGGTTTCTATGTTTCTTTTGTGCAAATGGTCTCTAGGAAAAATAAAGCCACAACTTCCAGGCCCCAGCCTCACTACAACACTCATAGATTTACTTCTAAGGATGCTTGGAACAGCTACACTGACAACGTTCTTGGCCAGAACATCCTTCCGAAAAGGAACATGAAGCTTTTTGTTACAGATTTTGATGAGTTCAGGATAGAACTGGTTAGAAGAAACTGGCACAGGATGCTGGCCAACCTCATGGAGAGGAGCATAGATGTGGCTCACGTGAAGGAATTTTATGCTAATACTTATGACCCGGAGGATAAGTCTCCGAAGCAGGTTAGGGTCAGAGGGCATTTGATTAAGTTTGATGTTGATTCCCTCAACACCTTCCAGGGGAGACCCTTCCTGCTTACTCCAGGTTCTGCTGATTGAGACCAGACCCTCAGGAGCTGGCTACCCGACTTTGTATCTGTGGTAGGGGATTTGTTCTAAATGCTGAGGGCCTTCCATGGAAGCTGCTAGGGAAGGACCTTACCACTCTAGCACATACTTGGAGTGTCTTGTCTTATTTCAACCTTGCCCCTACATCACACATTTCTGATCTGAATTTGGACAAGGCAAGGTTGGTTTATGGATTAGTGATGAAGATGGACATGAATGTTGGAGCCCTCATCTCTGGACAGATCACTCTCATGGCTCAATTCAACTCCTCGAGGATTGGATTTCTAGCCCTTATCACTATCTAATGCATGGCCCAAGGAGTCACTTCAGATTCTCTGACTTTTGAGTCCCTTAGCCCAGCCATTAACTTAGTTTACATAAAGAAGAATTGTTGGAACTTGGACGACCCCACGGTCAGCTTTTCAGGGACCCACAAAGTCAGGGCTAGAGGATTTGAAGGTCTATCTTCTGTTGCTTACCAGCCTTCTACTGCACCAGCTCCTATTCCTTCAACACCACCAGTTCTAGCTACTTCTGGTTCCTCCACACAGAGCACAAACCTCATGATGGCGATGCTGCAGAGCATTCACCAGGGTCAAATCCTGGTGATGCAGAGTTTACATAATTTGGCTCAGCATCAACCAATTATGGAGGAGTTTTCTTTGCAGGTGGCCTGGCCAAGAGTCCATCCTTCTTCTCATGGAGAAGGTGAGGCCTTCGCAGCTCAGGAGCCTCAGCCAGATCCGAAGACTACCCCTACTGCTCAGGAAGATGATTCAGAGGCCACTTCCCCAGAGTCATTTGTACCAAAGACTGATCCAGAGGTCGATCCAATGATTGCGGAGGCCAGTCCACAGGCATCACCAGTATCTACACCAGTGCTAAAGCTGAACACCCCACAAGGATCACCAGCAGGCACGCCTGTGTTGCATTTGACCGATGATGAGGCCATGGATCAGGACCCACCGCAGGACCAGTGACAAGACTTCTACTTTCCTGTCATTTGAACACTTTTATTATTATTCTATTTTTAGTACACTTTTAATTTGGTTTATATTTATGTTTCAGGTTTTAAATTTTAGTTATAGTTTTTATTTTAGTTTTTGGTATGCATGATAGCTTGTTTAAAGCTAGTTTGAACAGTACATTTTATATTATAAAGTGGTTGATGTTTTTGATTTTTTTTAAAAAAATCAGTGTTTGTTGGTTTGAGATGATCGATTGCATGATTTGAGTGAATTGGAATGCGTAAATCATATGTTTTGAATAAGTATGTAGTAATTAGAAGAGAAAGAACATGGATTAGGATCCTAAATGAAAATGTTAGTTAGTTTGACAGTTTGATTGTGAAGGTACTCATTAACCACAACCCGATGAGTGTGTGATCTTGAATTGTGAAAGAACGACTAGCATTAAGTAATGATTTTTGCATGAATCTCTGATTATGGAATGAATGCATGAGTTTGAAGATGATGAAGGCCATGTTTTGTGTGAATTAGCCACTTAGCCAAAAAGCTTACCTTGTAATGAATATCATATCCTTTGCACCCATGATTGAGCTGAAAATTTGATTGATTGAACCTTGAGCCTATGGATTATATCTCCATCTACCTTGTCTTAGGTTGTAGGAGAGCATTATGGTTCAAAGCAAATTTGTCCCAAATTTGGGGGAGTTATTTGGTAATAGCTTCTAATGGTAAGAAAATAACAGCACACACAGCAAAAATAAGCAGCAAGTAAAGAGCTACTGTTTTTAGTGCTTTTTTATAATAAAAAAATGTAAGTATTAAAAATAAAAATGTGTGTGCTATTATCTAAAGAAAAAGTGAAGCTAAGTTCTCTAAGGCAAGTAATTGAAGTTGAAAATAAAAAGGAAAGAGTTTATCTAAGGATGAATGCTCTCCTAGAACTTAAGCTTTAGCATCCTAGAAAACCATGATTTATTTGCAGCCCAACCTCATTACAAGCCTAGTAAAGTCCTTCAGATTCAGTTTGTGTGTTTTTGACTGTATGGCATGAGATGAAGTGCAAAGATTGAGACTTATGTCGGTTGTTGATTGATGGAAAGCTTAAACACTAGTGCTTGAGTGAAATAGTGACCGTGAGGCTTTGATTGATGATCCTTCCTTGATACTTGTCATTCTTGCAAGCTTATTTCAGTTGTGATGCTTAATAATCATGTTCATATCTTTGAAAAGTTGCATGTCTTGTAAGAAGCGGTTGATTGAAACATTGTGTGCCATTCATGACATGTGATTGAATTCTTTGGAACAAACACCTTGTGAATAACCACTGTGAGTTTGTCACTTGAGGACAAGTAAAATGTTCTTTCTTTGCTTGAGGATAAGAAAAACTGTAAATTTGGGGAAGTTTGTTAGTTGTCTTTTACGACTAACTTTTGTATAGAAAAGTTTTCCAAAATGTATATATTTCTCCCAATTTATGGTTCTTTTTGGTAGGATTGTAAATATTTCTTGTTTAGTTTTTATTTTTGCTCAGTAGAAGCCTTCCATATGAATTTAATGTAAATTTCACTTCAATTTCAGGTAAAAAGGAGAAAAAATTGAAGGTGCAAAAGTTGTTGTCTCGCTAAGCCTGGACCGTGCACTTAGCGAGACTCAACCGCGAAGTGAGACATCAGCCACTTAGCGAGTGAGAAGAATATTGAAGAGAATCTGCCATGTCGTCACGCGCTCAGCATGGTATCAGCTTGTTCAGCAAGATTATTGTCTTTTCTGCACTTAGCACGAGAATGCCGCTAAACGAAAATTCACTTACTCACGCTAAGCGCGCCTTCGCAGACAGAAAGCTTTTTTTAAGCCTGAATTGCAAAGAATGAAAAGAGACGTCTGAATAGACTACGTGAGCTTTGTGCAGAACGAAGAACAGAGGAAAAGTTGAGCAAGGATGAAAAAGGCCCTAACTTTTGGGTAGATTTTAGGTCTAGGAGTGATTTCTAGGTTCTTAGAGGTGGAGGAGACATCCCCACTGCTTTGTAATATGGTATTTTCTCTTAAACCATTCTCCTATTTGTGAAAGGTGGGCCTTTGTAATGGAGGGCTAAAATCCTTTGTTGGAAAATTTTACTGAGTACTTGATGTAAATGTAGTGTAGCAGCAAGCTTCATGATGATGAATCAAGTATGAGTCAAGTAGTTTTGATGATGACAAAAAGCCCAAAAGAACCCAAAAGAATGATTTCAAGAATGAGTCAACAAGTTCAAGATCAAGATTGATTTCAAGATTCAAGAAAAGACATCAAGAAGAATCAAGATTCAAGAGAAGATGAATTCAAGATTCAAGAGAAGAAATCAAGAAGCAACAAGTCAAGACTTCGCAAGGGAAGTATTGAAAAGAATTTTTCTAAAACCAAGCATAGCACAGTTTTGTTTTACAAAAGAGTTTTCTCAAATTTCTTCTAAGTTACCAGAGTATTTACTCTCTAGTAATTGATTACCAATTTCCTGTAATCAATTACCAGTGTTAAAATTTGATTTCAAAAAGCTTTTAACTGAATTTGCAACGTTCCAAATGATTTTTAAATGGTGTAATCGATTACAATATATTGGTAATCAATTACCAGTGTATTTGAACGTTGAAATTCAAATTCAATTGTGAAGAGTCATATCTTTTCATTAAAAGCATTGTGTAATAGATTACATGGTTATGGTAATCGATTACTAGTGACAAGTTTTGAATAAAAGGTCAAGAGATGTAACTCTTCCAATGGTTTTCTTGACCAAACATGAAGAGTCTATAAAAGCAAGACCTTGACTTGCATTCATAAAACTTTTTGAACAATTTCTTGAACAACTTTTGAGAAATCATGAAACCTTTGCTACTCATCTTTCTTCTTCTTCTTCCTTTCCCAAAAAGCTTTCTAAGTTTTCTGTTTTCCAAACCTTGTTCTTCCAATTCTGCAGAAAACAAAAGTGTGCTATATCTTTTCATTCTCTTCTCTCTTTGCCAAAAAGAATTCAACAAGGACTAATCGCCTGAATTCTTTTTGTGTCTCTCTTCTCCCTTTTCCAAAAGAACGAAGGACTAACCGCCTGAATTCTTTTGTGTCTCCCTTCTCCCTTTTCAAGAGAATTCAAAAGGACACAGTCTGAGAATTCTTTTGATTCTTCGCTTTCCCTTAAACAAAAGATTTCAAAGGACTAACCGCCTGAGATATCTTTTGTTTCCCCTTACAAAGATTCAAAGGACTAACCATCTGAGAATTCTTTGTCTTAACACATTGGAGGGTACATCCTTTGTGGTACAAGTAGAGGGTGCATCTACTTGGGTTGTTGTACCTGAGAACAAGAGAGGGTACATCTCTTGTGGATCAGTTCAAGTGGAGGGTACATCCACTTGGTTGTTCAAAGAGAACAAGGGAGGGTACATCCCTTGTGGATCTTTGCTTGTAAAGGTTTTTTACAAGGTTGAAAGAAATCTTAAGAATCGGTGGTTGCTTGGGGACTAGATGTAGGTACGGGTTGTTGCTGAACCAGTATAAATTCTTATGTTTATTTTCTTCCTCCCTACACTTTTTAATTTCCGCTGTGCACTTTACTTTTACGCTTTACTTTTGTTTATGTTACATAACTTAGTATTAAAGCCTAATTAAGTCTAGTAACATTAAGAAGGATAAGTTTTAATTAGTCAAGGTACATTAATAATTAATTCAACCCCCCCCCCCCCTTCTTAATTATTCTGAGGCCACTTGATCCAACATGTAGAAGCAAGGCTTCAAGAAGATTTTGATGATGCCAATAGTAAAGCATATCCAAGACAATTCAAGAAGATTTAGATGATTCCAATAGTCAAGCAAATCCAAGACAACTCAAGAAGATTTTGATTTCAAGAAAGATTTGTCTTCATGGATAATTCAAGTAAGCATCAAGCAATCCAAGATATTCAAGTTAGATTGACTAGATAAATTCTTAAGTTAGATTTATAAGTTAGATTTGAAAGCACAAAGATTTGGCCAAGTTATTCTTCTTTCAAAACAAATGATTTTAAAGTTTTCTCTCTGGTAATCAATTACCAGAGACTGTAATCGATTACCAGAAGTACAAAAGCTTTCTGAAAATCATTTCAAACACTTTTCAAAGGTTTTCAAAAATGTGTAATCGATTACCAACATATTGTAATCAATTACCAGAGACTCTGAACGTTGGAAATTCAAATTTTAAATTAAGAGTCACAATTGTTCAAGAAAAATAACTGTGTAATCGATTACACCAAGATTGTAATCAATTACCAGTGAGTAGTTTCGAAAAATATTCCCAACAGTCAGAACTTTTCATTTGAATTTTGAATGGCCATCAAAGGCCTATAAATTAGTGACTTGGGAACGAAATTGGTAGAGAGTTTTGCTTGATCAAAATTTTTTATCCTCTCAAAAGATTATGAGAGTTTTGCTTGTTCAAAAATGTCTTATCCTCTCAAAAGATGATGAGAGTTTTCATTGCCCAAAAAGTTATATCCTCTCAAGAGATTAAGAGAGTTTTTGATTGCCCAAAAATTTTTATCCTCTCAAATGATTAAGAGAGTTTTTCACTGAGTTCAAAGTTCTTATCCTCTCAAATACAAATCATCTTATCTTCACCATTCATTGGCCAAACACTTGTGACATTCAATAAGGAATTGAGTGTTTCATTGTAACATCTGTCTCTTTCAAGAGAGATCATTTCTTCTTCCTCTCTTTCTGATCAAGGGGCTAAGAGATTGAGAGTCTCTTGTTGTAAGGCATCTGAACACAAAGGAAGGGATGTCCTTGTGTGTTTCAGAAGGTGTAAAGGATTACGAGATAGTTGAACTCCCAAGTGGATTTCTTGGGGACTAAACGTAAGCAACAGACTTTGCCGAACCAGTATAAAAACTGTGTTTGCACTTTCTCTTCCCTTAATCTCTTTTATTTATTGTTGCTTAATAGTTACATTCAAATTGTTTAATTTGAATCATCATTTAGAAATTCATCTTTAAGGGAACTTGGAACTTGCATTAGAATCAAAGTAGAATTTTTAATTGGGGAAACAGTATGTAATATCTTAATTCAACCCCCCTTCTTAAGATATCTGAGGCCACATGTCTAACAGTAAATATTATTACTATCTATTTGAAGTTATTTTATGTGTTCAATGTTTCTATCTATGCTTATGTTATGCATGCTTGTGGCTTGATCACCCATTTGTGTGTAAAGTTAGGAGCTTTAGCATTGAAAAATGTACTGCATCCTCAGAATTGGATAGAGCAAGGCTAGGTTATCGAACTACCGGACACGGAGTGCAGTAATTTAGTTTTTTTAATATGTTGTAATTATAATGTTGTTCGGTTAGGCTAAGTTCAACAAGAGACATCTGAGAACGAAGTTTAATTTGAATTAGGCCAAACTCGCGAGACATCGGGGTTTGGTATTTGTGCCTTCAGCATAGAACTCAAAAATAATTTCAAATAAAGGAAAACCCTCATTGCATCAAGTATCTCAGTAGAAGGACTCAACACTTTTACATATCTGTTTTCACATTCACTCACAATTACTGCTTTTAATTAAAATAGAATTACTTTTGTTTTTACTTCATGATAATCAATTCTTTACACAAATGTCTATTTACTGAATGATGATTTACCAAATAAAACAAGTTCCTTGAGTTCGATACTTAGTTCATACCATTTTAATTATTTACTTGACGACCCGGTGCACTTGTCGGTTAGATTTAACATCCACAAAAACAAGTAGTACCAAGATGCGAACAGTGATCCATAAATGTCTTATAATAATGAACTTCAATTAACCCATAAACCAATAATCTATAATTTAACATCCATTCTATGGGTTATTGAAATAAAATATTCACTAATTTAAAATTAAACAAAACATAAAGATTTGACCACTTTAGTGATTACAAATCTATCATACATTTAATCCAAATTACTACAATTACAATCAAGTTGCTTCACAAGTATGTAACTATTCATTTACTTGATCCAATTTTGAATAACAATTTTTTTATATTTCCAAAATCGAATTTTTAAAGGCAATCCTAATATGGGGTAACAATATATTACATTCACCATATGAAGGCATTCGGCATATTTCCATTTCAAATTGCAGTAAATTTAAGATCAATTTTTGAAATGAAATTGACGTACATAAGAGAGAGATATTGGATTCAGGGCATTCCAAACTTGAGAACAGTTATAATATGCACAACGGAAAACAAAAATGATTTGAATAATTTGCCAATTGGAATAGATTCATACAATGTGTGGAAGAAACATCATTAATGGAGAATCAAAAATTCAATAACCTAATGGCTTTGATAATACATGTTAGTTATAGATTCCATACATTTATATTCAATGAATCTATTACATATTGTAAGGATTTTAGAATTTATGATTCTCTCATACAATTTGAAAGTAAGTAGAACTTACCTTGATCCATGAAAGACATAAGTTCTTCAATCTTCTTTATCTCAATCTATCTTTTTTTTTCTTTTTTTTTCCTCTCACGTTCTTGATGGTTAATTAGAGGGAAAAAACTCTTATGATAGAGATAGAACGCTTTGTCTTTTATTAATAAACTTCCATCAAGTTAGTTATCAGAAGTTTACTAACTTTACATAAGTTTATTAACTTCTCATGTTTGCCAATAGATCCCTTTATTTTATTAAATCAAGATTAGGCCCTTAATTAACATGTTATTTAATTTTTTTTTCTAACATACTTTTCCTACTTATTACATAATGAATTTTTTTATATATAGTTTTAAAACATTAAATATTATTATATTTTTATGTAAAACTATCTATACAAAGATTAATTTCTCGTTGCAAATGATTTTTTTTATGAGTGGAAAAATAAAACACTAATTGATCACCTCCACACATGGAATACAAGTTTGTGTTCAATATTATATTCACACATATTCTTGCATGCGGGACTTGCAAGGCCTTAGTTGATCACTTTAAGTCTTTAACAGTTTGAATTCTATTTGTCTTTGAATATGAAATAAATTGTGTTAGGAAGAAAATGTCTACCATGTATGCAATTACGGTCCCCCATGAAAATTACTCACGACTTATGAAAATTACTCCAATATAATGATAAAAAAAACAAAAAAAAAACTGGTCATATGTAAATGGGAGCTAGAATGCATTTGAACCATTTTCTTTGTATCTTCTAGGATTGGTGTCTAAATTATGTCAACCAGAAACGTTAGTTGCATAGATATTATATATATAATCCACCACAAAGTTCCTAGCAATAAGTTGAAACACGCCGTACGTAGTGGAATAAGTTACATAAAAATTTTCACGTTTTGGACGGTAGGAAACGAACAGGGGGTAATTTAATGCGGCACTGCGTCTGGACCCTCTAGTAAAAGCAAAGGAGCGGAACAGAATCTATTTGTTGGTTAACCTAAAGGGTTTGTTGTTTGGAGGATAGCAACCACTTGGTGAAGTTCTGCAGTGTAGCTTCGTCGGCTCTGTAGTACTTTTGTGTGAATTCAAGCAAACTCGACCATGTGAAATCTGGATACTGTTTTGTCCCATCCCTACGCACAATATCCTCTGGGGCTCTCACCACCTTGTCCTCTTTGGGGCACAGAAAGAATGCCAAGGACCTCCTCTCTTTGTACTTGTTAACCACTGCCCTGTGCAGGCAACTCTTGTATCTCCCATTTGATAATGCCTGAACAATAACCAACAAATAAGTTAAGATATGATATACCCTTTTCTAACCAGATTCTCATGTTGCATAAAAGTTTTAAGTTATTTGAGCAGAAAGAGAGCAGAAAATAAGAAAAATAAACAGTAAAATTATGTGTGACTCACTTTACATTTTATTTCAATTTAAAACTTTATAAATCACTTTATTTTCATTTCTTTCCTCTCTACTGAACGAACCCTAAGTGAGTTGAGTCGTGAAAGTTCTCCAAGAATTAGGACTAATCTCAAACTTCAAAAAATACTTACAAATTACACATTAATTAGGTAATGTTATTATATTAACAACCGAAATCAAACTCACGTTTTTGTCAAATATGAGTTTATTTCTTATTAATTGAATAAACTTTTATAGGTAGAAGAATCTTATGTTATCTAAAACTTGCTTTCATCAGCTCCATATATGGAATACAAAGTGTCTGTTCAAGATTATTGGAGCATATTCTTGCTTGTCGTGACTTGCAAGGGCCTTAGTTTGTCATTTTAAGGGTTCCCCATACATACCTGGAACTGCAACTTCTTTAGTCTCTACTCTCAACCGTTTCCTTCTGATGGTGACCTTATATTATTAATCAAATATTAAAATAATTAATTTTTGCCGCTGAGTTTGTTCCTTAACCTAGACTTTGTGAAAACAATATATATGTTTCTTAAAATTAAATTCTTTTACTAACCATAATTTTGGC
This sequence comes from Glycine max, assembly GCF_000004515.6. NCBI lineage: Eukaryota > Viridiplantae > Streptophyta > Magnoliopsida > Fabales > Fabaceae > Glycine > Glycine max. The sequence goes on along the minus strand of NC_038249.2, from coordinate 10,066,011 downwards.
ACCCATAGCTTTTTGATTCCAGAGTTATAAATGAAAAATAATAATGGCTTTCTTGTTCTGTCTACCCCTTGTTTCCGGGAACAAAAACAATGGCGTAATAATAGTGACGTTTATCCGTGGGTATGAAGATTGCTGGCCAAAAATATAGGATAAAAGGATAACACATTATAGGTGTTAAAGAAAAAGAATTGTATCAAATATATAAAAATATATATGGAGTTAGTATGCTCTAGAGCGTGAGGTTTGACTCTCTTACCATTTGTACGAATTTTTTGAATGTTGACAAAACAATTTTCTTATTAATCCATTGCAAGTTCAGTATTAAGACTCATCATGTCAGACATCCAACACAGAGAACCAAACTTGATGCACAAAAGTATCTGCGCTTTTAATTGATGGGTTTGTCACGTTGCAAAAAGATAATAAGGCCACAGTCGACGGTATTTGATAGCCAAAAAGATTTGCAAACATAGAAGAACATTGTAACTGTTAGGCATATGTTACAATAAGTTAAAAAGCTATGAGCAACATACTTTCTAATACATACATTTCATCTTAATACATTCCATTATTAATTAAAATTTATAAAATTTTGAGTGAGAGTCACCGAATAAAATGTGAGATCTATAATTTGTATGAATTTTTAAGAAATTTTATTTAATAATAAAATATGTGTTATTTGGATTTCTCTTATACGAATGTTACGCACCGTGAAAGTATCACCAATGTTAACTACAAGGGCATCGGGACGAGGTGGAACGGTCTGCCACGTGTTGTCGGCGAACACATCAAGCCCTCCAACTTGGTCTTGGTGAAGAATGGTGAGAGATGTTGGGTCACAATGTGGTCCAGTCCCTAATGCAAGACTTGGCTGCTGACATGATGGGTAAAAGTTGCATCTCATGACGGAACAACCTTCTTCAAACAAGTCCTTATAATGCAACTTATCCACTCCCAAGCTAATCGCCAAAAGCTCCAACAGCTTCATCCCCAACTGCTTCATGGCTTCACAATAATTCTGGAATACCACTCTGTCGAATACACAACAAAATATATACTTAGTTTAACTAGTTGATCAATTAGTCTACATATAGTTTGTACTATAATATTCACAATTTATAAGAGCATATGACATTCCACAATTTATAAGAGAATATGACACGAAAAGTACATGACATGATGTAAATAATTAACTTTTAGCTCATGTTTGGGATACACTGCTTCTGAAAATATAAATGTTTTTCTTGAATTTCTCTCAGAAATCTCTTAAGAAAATCATTACTGTTAGAAATTTATATCTTTCAAGGGGAGGAAGATGTATTATGAATACAACACTACAAGCACGAATCCTTTTGTAAAATATATATATAATTAAAATATATAAAATTAATAAGTTTATGTTTGGTTGTGCGTCATCGCAACTCAAAGATTAAGCCGTAAAAATTAGTTTCAATATAAATGTGATAATGAAACAAGAGTCTTTCCTGAAGTGACACACAACCAGACAAGCTATATAAATATAATAGGTAGTATATGACGTGATAAGAAAAGAAAAATATATGCGCGGGTGTATGCACCATGCAAGCGTTCGGATATAATGAAAATAATCATTTCATACTAATTAACATTTTTTCTGTTAAAATATAAATTAAGATTCTAATAATACGTGGGTGCATTTAAAAACAATCACATCCATGGATTGAAAAAAAAAATCCAACAATTATATTCAACCAAACTAGTCTTACCCAGCTTGTTCAAAGTCTTCCCCTAAGGTGTTGTTAAAGAACCTAGTAACAACCGGCTCTAACTCATTGTTGTCATGAAAGGGAAAAGAGAGGGTCTCTTTCCAAGGCAATTTGGAGGAGAACCTATCAGCATGGGCACCAGAATATCCCCATACTGAACCTGGAGTCTTTCGAGCACTCACTTTTCTACGAATCGAAAGCTTAAAAAAAGCGTCCATTTGATCATATGCTTCCCTGATGAGACGGGAATCAACACCATGGTTGATCACTTGGAAGCACCCGTGGCTCGAGCACGCCTTGCGCACGAGCCTAACGGCTCGGCTTGTGGCCTCGTCATCATCACCCCTTAGGAACCCTCCAAGGTCCACCATTGGAGCGTGGAACTCCTCGTTCGCGTCCACTAAGCACTCTTTGGGCCAAACAAAGCTCATGGGAACGTGGGGTTGCATTTGTAGCCAAGAGGGATCGAAGAAACGGCTTTGGACTACTTCTTGGTGGTTCAGTGATGACACCAAGTAGAAACCTGAATCCATGATGGCACGTTGGTGTGTGAAATGAAAATTGTAGGTGTAATAAGTAAAGAAGGGACTTAGTTTTCACAAGCTTGGTGGAGATAGAGCACATAGGCCAAGGAGTGGCATGTATTTGTAGAGTTGAGACATGGAATATAATGCGACTGTGAATCACTACAAACAAACAAGAAAACCTTTGGAGAGGAATCGGGTTTAAAATGAGAAAAATGAAGAACTGAAAATGAAAAAACAAATTGATGGAGCGTGCAATACTACAATTGTACAACGTAGGGTATGCGTGGGTTGTTTTCTTTTGTGGGTGGTGCGTGCAGCTCACGCGTCTTCAGGTACGTGGATAACTTTTTGTTTCAAGTATTTTGTTTTTGCTCCAATTAGGTACGTCGTTGGAACTTATTTATGACCCATTTTGAGGCTTGAGCTTAGTAGTTTGTATCACATTATTACATGTTTTACTCCATTTCATCCCTAAATTTGTATTTCACTATTGATTTTGTCCCTAAAATATCAGGAACTTATTTTAAAAAAATAGTTTTAGAGACAAATCAAACCAAAATATAAATACAATAACTGAATTTATCATTTACTCTTAATAAAAAAAAGTGAAAATGTGTGAGGAAAATATTATTTTCAGAGTCATGGTAAAAAACAAGGATGAAAGGAACTCATAATTTGTGCGGTGATATAAGGTTTCATTGTATTCACATGTGAAGAAATAATTCATTTAACTAAAAAGTTTGTGTTTGATTTCTTTTATATCCAAAATTTTCTTAGAGCAATAACAACCCATGATTGATTCAAAAAGTTTTCTCTGCATGGATAAGAAATAGTTTAAGGTTAATTATGTTTTTGGTCCCAAATTTTTTCCAAAATTCACTTTTAGTCCCTTAGCCTCCACCGCAACCTTTTTATCATCGCCAACAAATATGAATCTTTCATCATCACTTGACACTCGACTCCACAGGCAACCCTGCATGGTTACACTTATGTGAGTAGTAGCACCAAAATCTACCCACCATGTATCTTTAGGTACAAAAGCTAAATTAACTTCAAAACAAATAAAAGCAAGAGATTTACCTTTCTTTACATGCCATGTGGCATACTTGGGACACTCTTTCTTCATGTGTCCAGACTTCTTGCAGAAGTAGTAGGTAAATTCCTCATCCTTCTTTGGTTTCTTTTGCTGAGAAGGCCCTTCAACAATACCCTTAGTTTTCTTTCTTTTCTTATTTTGAGTGGTGGAGCTTAAATGAGCACTTTCAGATCTGCCTCTCTGCAGCCCCTCTTCATCTTGCACACAGTGAGATATAAGTTCATTAAGGGACCATTTTTCGTTATAACTCACTTTGAATTGCCCAAAGTGTGCAGGAAGTGAGATCAAAACTAAATGCACGAGCAGGTCTTCACCAAGCTCTAACTTAAGTGCTTTCAGTTTGGATGCCAAGTTAGACATTTCCATTATGTACTCCCTTATATTACTTTTGCCCTTATACTTCATGGAGATGAGTTTAGCCAAAAGGTTACTCGTCTCTGCCTTCTCATTTTTGGCAAAGTACTGTTCAATTTCAACAATAAATTTCTTTGCATTTTCACCCTCAGAAATAGAGCCCCGAAATGCTTCTGGAATAGAGCGCTTCATGATCATAATGCACATTCGATTGGAACGATCTCATCTCTCAATTTATACCTCATTGGAGGCTTTTGGAGTGGAAGTGGATCGTTCTATTCTCAGTGCCAAATCCATATCCATACAGTCGAGAAAAATTTCTAGGGCTTCCTTCCAGACCTTAAAATTTGTCCCATTCAGCATTGGAATATTGTTCACTTGAGCAGATACATTTGCAGCAGCACTACAGCACTAGCAACATATATATATATATATATATATATATATATATATATATATATATATATATATATATATATATATATATATATATATATATAAAACAAGACATGTGCAAAATAGTTCACATAACAAACTCATCACAAGATACCCAGCACAACATTAATTCATAGTTTTTTGATAGAGAAATTAATTTGTAATTGGTACTCTCAACGCAATGATCAAATATTGACAATAAATTCTGTCAAATTATAGTCTTTCTTTGGACCGACTATAATTCACATGAAAATACCTTATAATTGTCACACATTTATTATCACAAGTACAAAATTATTTGGTCAAATTGTGTCTTCCTTTGGGCTGAGCACAATTCGTATAAATAATTTTATACTAATATCTATGCAATTTTAATTAAATTAATTTAGGGAATAGAGATTGCTTTGACAATATATTGTTTCAATCAACTCAATCAAAGTTACCAGACATAAAAAAAGGAATAATTTTGAGGGTTTGTAATTTCTGAATTTATACCAAAACATAATGTGATGAGAATCATGAAACTGGCCAAATACAGGCTAAAGGCCCAAGTGGAGAAGGACAAAGCCCCCGAGTGGAGAAGGATGAAGGCCCAGAGGCAGAGACACTATCAAGACTATTAATTGTTGCTGAAGGCCCAAACTAATTTGAAGGCCCAAGTTAAATAAGTTTTTAGTTATAATTTATTTTTATTGTAATTTTGGCCCAAACTGTTTAAAAGGCCCATGTCTATTTTTATCTTTTTGTTTAGCTACACTATAAGTATGGGTTTTTGTTTTGAATAAGAGAACTTTTGACATTTGATAAAATTTGGTGAGAGTTTCTCTCTGAGTTCCTTGTTGAACCAATCTCAGACTTATCAAGGTAATCCTTGTGGCGTCTACCCTGACTTATCTTCCTTCACCGGAAGTGGCGTCATCCAAACCTCCGTAGCCTGTATCAAGCGATCCGCTCCTACTCAGGTTCACATCATAATGGGAATCACCAATTAATACACATAATTCACAAATAAAAACAAGGAAAACAAAAATAAAATGCAAAAGCCAAATTGCATTTAACGATACACAACAGGGGTTTTCTTATGATGGTATAATAAAGCCAAAGATTATGTATCACATGTATATCATGTCATGGCATGCATAAGAAAACAAAACCAATAGCCATAAAAAAAAAAAAACAAACACGTGAACGAAAAACAAAAATGGATGACTATTCTGAAGTGAGAAAAAAAATAGTTTTTCTCATGGAATTCGAACGCAAAACATGAATGCGCATATGATGATTATTATATTGTGATCGAAAAGAAAAAAAGAAATTTCCAAACTTACATTCATAATTATAATTGCAAAGATAAAATCCCAAAATAAAATTAGAGTTCATGTAACAATATAAATACAGGTATAACACAAACCAAATAACTCTAATTCTAAAATAATCTAACAATAATGGTGACTCTGATATCACTTGTTTGAAATTTTAGGGATCTTAATAAAATATCAATAATCACCGGAAACATATTACGTTAGATTATCAAGAGAGATTGTGAAAAATACCTGGATCCATGATAAGCAGCGGAATTGATGAGTCTGATGAACTGTTGGTGTATTCTTCTTCAACCAAATCACCGTTTTCCTTTTGGGACCTTAGATTTTTCGTCAGATGGGAGAAGGAGAATATAATTTCTGATTTTAGTGTATTGGGGATCACAACCTTGCTTTAGGTTTTAACCTGTTAGAGTTCTCATTATTCTCTAACGGGACCAAATTGGTTTCCGCTTATCAGACTCATATTAATGTCTGATGATAGTCTTATAAGTTCATCAGATTAGTTCACTTTTATTGAGCCCATAAATATAAATAATTAATATAAATGATGAATATAATATGTAACTCACACTAATTAATTAATTAAGAATTATAAAATTCCTAACACAATCATTATATAGATCGTAAAATATGCCTTCATTGTTAATTGTAATGTCATTGACTGAAATAGGTATGGTGGATGAGCATGTAGTCCAACTACTAAACTTTTATTTGCTCGTTTTCTCTCTCTCATCTTGTGTGATGCAGTGTTAACACTCTTCCACACTTAGATTACATAACATTTTTCAATAGGACCCTCAATGATCTGATGAGGATTCTCCTTGACGAATGGAAGAGAAAAAAATCAAATAATATTTAATGAGAATCATTCTCTTTGACGAATGAAGAAAATAAAATTAAATAATTCTAATGACGAATAATGATCGAGAAGAAAATTAAAATTCTTTTTTTCCTAGAGTTTCATATTTGACATGAGTCGTGTTAGGTCCTACACTTTGAAGACTTTGTTCTCTCTCTAATAATGTAATGATAATTGCGGGAATGTTCATTAAGTACAAAGGGTCGTTTTGCAAAAGACTTTGTGATTTAGATGATGGTAAAACAAATTAAAGTGACCAGGAAAAATGATGAATTCAATATGAATGCATTGGTGAGTGAGCATATTGCAGCTGTTCCTACCACAGATTGCGTTCTCTCTCTATATCTAACTATCTAGCCATTATTTTATCCTTCAGAAGTTATATGACGTACTAACAGTCTAACTAGAGAGACCTTGTGTTATCATGGTATGAATCAGGTCCTCTGCAGTTGTCTTCTGAATACGTACATAAATCTTAGCCCTTGTGATATTAAGCATGTACTTATATAAAAATATTGAATAATTTATGTGTACAGTTATAGAGAGCCATTAGATTATATTCAAATGCAGGAAGTCCATATCCTGAATGGTACATGTGGTACGTTGCAAAGTAACCAAGAACAATTAATTAAAACTGGTTTAATTGTAAGCCATTATATGCGTAGAACGGAAATGTGTTTTCGTCATATTGCAGGAGTGCATACAAAATTTTGATGAAAACATGTTTTTGCATATAAAATTCAAAATAAAAATATTTTTATTGTATAATTTGTTTGTCTTTATAATACAACAAAAACACATTTCCGTTATAAATTTGTGAATTTTATAGGTGATTATACAACAAATCATAATTATGTGGAAAAGATATTTTTGGAATAAGAAAAATATCCATCCCTTGACATAGGGGTCCATAGCAATGAGAATGGCCCAATAATAACCTAGTAACTCCCTACAAACAAACACGGAGGCCCAAAGTGTAAAGAAGAAAATTAAGAGTTTATTTGGTAGAAGAGAAGAGAGAAGCCATAACAAACACAGACAAACAAAAACGTTGGAAGAGAAAAGTGGCGGTGAAAAATGAAAGTGACTTGGAAGAACAAGAAGAAGAAACGTTGTTTACCCACGTTGTCACACTTCACTGACCTTCCCTTTGAGCATAATCATCAACAACACTCCAACACCGACGCTGAAGATGGCGCGCATGTTCCCGACGCCACACAATTGGCTAACGAATTTCAAGCTCAAGGAGACAAGCTTGCTATGGTATCATGTTTCATTCTTACACATACCCATGTGGTTTGTTTTAGGTTCTGTTGTTTATTTATTTTTGGGGAAGGGAAGGGTGGACTTAGGAAACACTGAATTATGAATTGGGGTGAGTAAATATGAGTACAATTGCATTGATTTTGTAAACATTGATGAATTTAATGAGACAAGGGTTGCTCAATTTATGATTTTGCAGAAAAAGTGGTTCCGCTTTGTTTTGCTTTTCTGAACCTGAATGTTGAGTGCTAAAAGTTTATATGTATATAATGTTGATTATATTACTCGGGTCCTTATGGTCTTACTAAATTTTTTTAATAAGTTTTTGCAGTGTAAAGGATTTTAAATTTTCAAATTAGTCCTCTCTAGCTAACAACCGTGAAAACTTTGATAACTTTTCGGTATTCTATGTGGACTTAGTATTAACCTTGATAAACTATGTTTAGTGGAGGGAATGGCAAAAATATCTTACTTTGATAAAAGACATTTGGAATTTGTGTTGAAAACAATCTCAACCCTTTGTCATGAAACTATCAAGCAAAAGAACTCTCATTTTGCCTAGATTTTTCTCAGTCTATGCAAGTGCTAGTCTGTCCGAATCTTTGAGATTTAGTTTAGATATGTTTACCTCTAGACATCAATTTGATTTGTTTTGAAGTCTCAATTTCATTTTCCCTGACTACATTACAATTTGACATATAACAAGATAAATTATTGTAATCTTGAAACTCATATATATGATTTATTTATTGTAAATTATCCTTTTCCTAAGTTTTCAATTATATATAGGCATATATGCCATGTTCTTGTCGTGCAATTATTAAAATTTGGTGTGTTCCCCATGTCATGTATGTCTGTCGGTGCGTGGCTAATTCCATATTCTTTCTTGCAGGATGGGAAGTACCGGGAAGCACTAGGTAAATGGGAAGCTGCTCTTGCGTTGGCGCCTGATGTTCCAGTTGTGCATGAACAAAAGGCCCAAGTTTTACTAGAAACTGGAGATGCTTGGAATGCTTTAAAGGCTGCTACTCGTGCGTCCATGCGCTTTATTCTTCTCAATCATGTTTATTTAATCTATATTAGATGATAATTTAAATTACTAAACTAAATGTAACAACTGAATTGTTTCCTGAGGTGTGATTTGAATATAGTAAGTCCCCTGTGTTCAGTACCAAATTAAGAACTGTTCTGTTCCAATTTCTAAATCTATTTGTTTGTGTTTTGCTGCTGCTGATTGTTGTATAACTTAAATTGTTAGTGGTTTAGTGCTTGAAATTTGATAATGGTGCTCTCTACATAACAGGAGCTACTGAATTGGACCCATCATGGGCTGAGGTATGATACTACAATATTTGTATTCACCATGTAAAATTTAACATTGTAACTTCTGCAATATTCCTTCCTACTCATGATAATTCTGTATATTAATTTTGTGCTGCAATTTTGTTGAGTAGTTTCAAGTTGTAATTATGTCTAAGTAAATACATAATCATAGTTTAACAATGGGTGAGGGGAATTTGAAAGATTCTCTTCAGAAATTTGTTAAATTCAGAAAAACTTTGACCTGTGCATATGTAATCTATTTCATGCATACATTGGTCTTCCTCATTTTGATGTCCAAATGTAGGTTGCAATTTGAGACAATCATTGGTTTGCCTTGTTTTTTTAGTGTATCCAAAATAGCTAGTAGTAGTACGAATACGTATTTGAAATTCAATATCATTTTCACCCGACTCACATTATTCCTGTAAGTGATGAATGTGGTCAATGCTGTAAAGGAATTAGCATTGCAATTCCAAGTTGTAAGATCTAGAACCTTGTTATATTTTTCTTGTGAACAAGAGAAAATGCTCTAACTTGAACTGCAAATGTTTTGTTGATTCACCCTCTTCGATGCTAGGTTGGCTTGTATGCTATTTCTGTGTTAAATTTGGTATAAGATCACTGCTTATATTTATACCAAATCCTTTGCAGATTGTATTTGTAGGACATATAGTCTAAACTGAAAAATATGCCAAAGTTTTATTTTGAATCACCAATGGTCATGCCAAGTAGAGCAATGCTAATTCATTTCACAGTCTTCTAATTATGCATTTATTTCAATCTTGATCCTTCCAGGCATGGGTCACACTTGGCAGAGCACAACTTAATTTTGGTGAGCCTGATAATGCTATTGAAAGCTTTGACCGTGCTCTAGCTCTCAAGGTTAGTCGATGTTGGAGCACATAATTTCCTTTCCATATTTAATTATTTCACTTTTTATTTGTATCGATTTATTTACTTGTAATTTAGTTTCCTTTTTAACTGTGATTATGACAGCATAATTATAACCTATAACTATTAAGATTAGTCTCCCAATACGAACGTGTAGTCACCTTGCACTCATTTTCAGAAAATAATATTCAGTACTTAGTCTCCTTTTTCTAGTGTCTTCATGATGCTGGCTTGGCAGTCGCAGGTTAGATAATCCTGTATAGAGCTTGTATTTATATTTACAACATCAAGAACCAGACGATTGACTAGTTAGAATTGGCATTCCATTATAATTGGATTCATAAAGTGGTAAATAATTTTAAGAAAAAAATGCAGCTAAATACACTTTGGAGCATATTAGAGTATATGTAAGAATAACTGTGAAAACAGTTTGCAAGGGCTGTTAGTCTATTAACAGATTTTCGCTCCTATTTGTTAATTCTGTTTTGTACTTCGTTTGAAGGATTAGAGGCCTATAAATATTCCCTTGTAACTAACTCTGTAACTAACTTTCAGATTTAATAATATCAGTTCTCTTTCTCTACATTTTCTCTCTCTTTTCTCTTCACTCAGTCTGATATGGTATCTAGAGCAAATTTGTCATAGAGTTCTCCCCTTTCAATTTTCCAGATCTTCTTTAACATCCATGGCTTCCGCTTCTCAGAGTTTCGTCTCGCACTCGTTTCCGAACTCCATCGCCGAGAAGCTCGACGATTCCAACTATCTCCACTGGCGACATGTTGAACCAATCATCAAATCACACAAACTGCAGTGGCTTGTCATTAATCCTATTGTTCCGCCTCAATATCTCATGGAAGATGATCAAATTGTTGATTGCATGAATCCGGAGTATGAAGCATGGGAAGTTCAGGACCAAACGCTTCTTGTTTGACTCCGATCCACTCTTTCAAAGTCTGTTCTCTCGCGTGTTCTTGGCTCAAATCACTCCTATCAAGTTTGGGAGAAGATTCACGGGCATTTCAGCCTTCACACCAAATCTCGTGCGTGCCAGCTGCGAACTGCGATGCATGCAGTTTCGCTTGAAGGTAAATCGATGGATGAATACCTTCGTAAGATCAAAGGCTATGTTGATGAACTTGCCGGTGTTGGAGTTCCAGTTCGGCATAAGGAATATGTTGACACACTCCTTGAAGGTCTCCCGTCCGATTACGCGTCGATGATCTCAGTTATCGAAAGCAAGAAACGCATTTCGTCCATATCTGAGATTGAAGCTCTACTTTACGGTCATGAAACTCGCCTTGTTCGCTACAACAAAAACACTCAAGTGTTGAGTTTTCCATCCTTGAATTATACTCAAGGTTATTCACACTCCTATTCATATAAATCTGGTGATTCTGGTGGCTCTAGGGGAGCGTATGGCCACAACAATGGTGGTCATGGAAATCCTTCTAATTGCGGTGTTGGCCGATTTGTCAATTTCCAATGTTAAATTTGTCTCAAATATGGACATGCTGCAAATGTGTGTCATTTTTGTTCTGACATGAACTTTCGACCTCATGAGTCACTTACTTTCTTTGATCATGCCACACTTCAACCCATTCCTTATTTGTCTGGTTCTACTAGACCTTCAAACACTTGGATTAATCCCAATTCCAAGTCTTTTGCTCAACCATCCAATCAACCCAGTGCTATGCTTACAAACTCGTCCTCTCAGGGCAATGGTCAAGCTAGTTCAACCTAGATTCCAGATTCTAGGGCTAGCCTTCATGTGACTGGTGAATCACGACATATCAAACAATTTGCACACTTTGATGGACCTGACCAAATCTTCATAGGGAATGATGAAGGTTTAAGTATCTCTAGTGCTGGTTCCTCCTCTTTTGTGTCTCCTAATGACTTTCACATAACTTTCAAACTTCACAAATTATTACATGTTCCTTCAATTTCTAAAAATTTGTTAAGTGTGAGTCAGTTTGCTAAAGATAACTTTGTATTCTTTGAATTTCATCTTCACTTATGTCTTGTGAAATCTCAAGAGACCAATAAGGTCCTTCTTCAGGGAGTTGTTGGTGTTGATAGTCTCTATTCTTTTCATAACATCAAGCTTCAAGATAATTTTCCCTAGCTGTTGTCAACCTCAACTTCTACTTAAGATAATTGCTTGTCTAATAGAGCTCCTACTGTTAATAAAAATTCTAGTGTAGCTTCTATTGTTTCTCCCCCTAGCACTGTTAGCCTTTGGCATGCTAGGTTAGGCCATCCCAATAGTCATGTAATGAAGCTAGTCTTCAACCATTGTAATATTTCCTCATCTAATAAAATAATTTCAGATTTTTGTGCTTCTTGTTGTATGGGAAAGTCTCACACAAACTACCATCTCATTCTTCTACTTCTGTGTACTCTCCCCTAGAAGTTATTTTCACAAATTTGTGGGGACCATCTCATTTAACTTCCTATGTTGGTTTCAAGTACTATATATCCTTTATTGGTGCTTTTTCCAGATACACTTGGATATTTCCTATTAAAACTAAGGTTGAAACTATTTCTGTTTTTCAAGCTTTTAAACCCATGGTTGAGTTGCAGCTTAATACTAAAATTAAAAGTGTTCAATCTGATTTGGGGGGTAGTGAATACAGACCTTTCTCTGCTCTCCTAACCTTCTATGATATCTCTCACAGACTAATTTGTCCCCACACTCATCATCAAATGGTGTGGTTGAAAGAAACACAGGCATATAGTTGGTCTGGGCCTTACCTTGTTACATCATGCATCTTAACCCTTACAGTTTTGGGACTAAGCTTTTACTAATGTTGTCTATCTAATTAATAGACTTCCTACTGCTTTCCTTAACGTTGTTATTCCTTTTGTCACTCTTTTCAACAAGGATCTTGATTTCTAATTTCTTAAAACTTTTGGTTGTGCCTACTTTCCCTTATTGAGACCTTATCATACTCAAACTTCATTTTCGTTCTCAAGAGTGTTTGTTTTTTGGGGTATTCCTCATCTCATAAAGGTTACAAATGTTTGTCTTCAACTAGCAAAATTAATATTTTCAAAGATGTTTTGTTCAATGAGCTGAGGTTTCCTTATTCTGACCCATTTCCCTCTTCTTCTAGCTCAGTACAGAACCTTGATTCCTATTTCAACCTTAATCCTAACCTGTCTCCCCCTCTGTAATTCCTACATCCCAACCTTCTCAACTGTCTCCCTTCCACTCACCCTTTGCTCCCTCTATTCCTCCTGGTTTTTCTCCTGTCTCCAATCAACCCCTCATCTAAGTCTACTTCTGTCCATCCTCAATCATCAAATGCCAGGTCTCACAGTGAGTCTGTTCCAGCACCAACTTCAATTCCTGTTAACACTCATCCTATGGAAACTAGGTCCAAGTCTGGAATTCACAATCCTAGATTCCATCCTTCATTATTTCTTGCTCATGAACCCAAGACTGTTAAATAGGCCCTGGAAAAATTCAGATTTGTTTGCAGCTATGCAACAAGAGTATGATGCTTTACTGAAAAACAGAACTTGGGACTTAGTCCCCCTACCTTCTAATAGACAAGCTATTGGGTGCAAATGGGTTTTCAGAGTAAAAGAATATGTTGATGGTTCTATCAACAGGTTTAAAGCCAGGCTGGTTGCTAAGGGTTTTCATCATGTTCATGGTTTTGACTTATGAGACATTTTCTCTTGTGGTCAAGTCTGTTACAATTTGTGTTGTTCTCACTCTTGCTCTTTCTAAAGGGTGGGAGTTATTTCAGCTTGATTTCAACAATGTTTTTCTTAATAGATTTCTTGAGGAATCAGTATTTATGACACAGCCTCATGATTTTGAGGTTGCAGATAAATCCCTAGTCTGCAAGCTTAATAAGGCTCTCTATGGCTTAAAACAAGCCCCAAGGCACTGGTTTGACAGGTTGAAATATTCTCTGTTCATCTACACACATCAGGAGCATACTGTCTAACTTCTAGTCTATGTGGATGATATCATCATCACAAGCAGTTTTGTTTCTTATTCAGCTACTAACTTTCAAACTAAACACTACCTTCTCTCTTTAGAAACTGGGTCATTTGGATTATTTTTGGGGACTAGAGATCAAATACCTTCCTAATAATTCTATACTAATGACTCAAAGCAAATATATTCATGACTTACTTCACAAAACTCAAATGGCTAAAGCATATTCTATTTCCTCTCCATGGTTTCTAATTATAAGCTATCCAGACATGATGCTGATTTGTTTCATGACCCAACTCTCTACAGATCAGTAGTGGATGCTCTGCAATATGCTACTCTCATTAGACCTGAAATCAGTTTTGCTGTTAATAAAGTTTGTCAATTTATGGCTAGTCCTCTAGACTCTCATTGGGTAGTGGTTAAAAGGATCTTAAGGTATCTCAAGGGTACATTGTCTCATGGTTTACTTCAGCCTGCTTCTATTGCGAAACCCTTGGCTTTTTATGCATTATGTGATGCTGATTGGGCATCTGATGTGGATGATAGGCGTTCCACCTCAGGGGCTGCCATCTTTCTTGGCCCAAACTTGATATCATGGTGGTTTTGCAAGCAAAATGTCACAGCGAGGTCCAATACTGAAACTGAGTATCGCAACTTGACTCAAACTTCTACTAAATTGACAAGGATTCAAGCTCTTTTAACAGAATTGCGAGTTCCCTTCACTACTCTTGTTCTTTATTGTGACAATCAAAGTGTTGTATCCATTGTTCATAATTCTGTGTTCCACAGTCGCATGAAACATATGGAAATCGATATCTTTTTTGTTAGGGAAAAGGTTCCGGCCAAGCAGCTTTCAGTCTGACACATCCCAGCTCTGGATCAGTGGTCAGATGTGCTGACCAAGCCTCTTTCTTCATCAAGATTTGAAGTTCTCAGTGGCAAACTCAATGTGAAGAGTTTTTCCTCTGAAAACTCTTCCCCTTGAGTTTGAGGGGGGGTATTAGAGTATATGTAAGAATAATTGTGAAAACAGTTTGCAAGGGCTATTAGCTTTTGCTAATAGCACCTCACTAGTATCAGGCTGTTAGTCTATTAACAAACTTAGTTTGAAGCATTAGAGGCCTATAAATACTCCCTTGTAACTAACTCTGTAACTAACTTTCAGGTTTAATAGTATCAGTTCTCTTTCTCTACATTTTCTCTCTCTTTTCTCTTCACTCAGTCTGAAAGAGCAGGTTGTATTTGCGGAAACCTAAAATCACTGATTGATCCCAACTTCAATATTTTAATTAGCAGAACTAAATGACAACTTTTATCACATTTTAATTTTGGGCTTGTGAGATTGTTGGGAAAGCTGGGTTCTTGCCACTGGTATATGCACGTTTTCTTCTGAAGCTTAAGCCGAATCACTAAAGGATGTAACTTTCCATCCATTTTCAGATGGACTCTAAACAAAGTTTATTGTTTTGTGCAGCCTGATTATGAGGAAGCTCAAGATGATAGGAAAACTGCATCACGTCTTGTTAAGAAGAGAAAGCAACTTCACTCATCTGGCCTGAGTGCCACTCAAAATCGTTATATGGTTGGTGAAAAGGATGAAAACCAGTAAATGTACACAACAAGTGTGAAAGTTATGTTAATGTTCCAATGTAGTGCATGTTTGGAAACTCGTCAAAAATTAAGAATCTCGTCAATTTTGCCCAAAAACGTGAAAGCTATAACTATTAGCTTCTGGTTAAAGATGGAAAGTCACATCGACAACGTGCAACCGAACACGTTAGTAATGTTTGATTATCTGAATTTCTGTTGACATAGGAAATTTCATGTTGTATACTGTTCAGCAGCTCAATGCTCAACAAAGTTGATTAGGATGTATAGGTCACGTAATAGTTATGTTAATGTGATAGTGTAATAATGATAACTTGTTGCAGATCCAATAGATTAGTAATTGCAGAAAGACTTTGTGCTGGAGAATACTGATTACTGAAATGCACTGGTTCCTGAAAGTAAAATAAACTTCTATGTAAATTGGCCCATAACGTAAATCAATCCAACTGCTACTGTTTCCTGCACTTCCCAAGTTGCTTCCTGCACTCTTTCCAGATTGGTCATTCCAGAAGCCAAAAAAGGGAGTGCATTTGGGAATGTAATTTTACATTCTGAATTGACCATTTTGGAAGGCAAAAAGGGAGTGCAGGAAGCAATAGCCTCCAACTGCATCCTAAAATGGTAAAAGGGTCAGTTCTTTTTTGCCCATTATCCTTTTATGGATTGTATGTAAATGAATGTGTAAAGCTTGTGCCATTTTTTCTTCTGGGTTGTATGAGGGAAACTTGAAGAAATAAACTATAAGAATACAATAAATGTGTTACCTGTAGGAGTGTATGTGAATTTGTGCGAAAAAGTTGAGTGGCAATGCATAGTTTTTAATACAAGATCAAGTGGTACGCTAGCTTTTGTGTGTATAGTATAATTCACTATTATTTATATTTATATAGAATTATTCAGAGTGGAAGAAACTATCCAGGGGAAGATGGTTAAATTTTTATAACAATTTCTAGATTTCTAGATGGGGTCGTCGATCTGACCAGAAAAATCGATTAAGAACAAAGAAAACTAGACAAAAATTGACTCAACAAATTAGTGAAAAATTTAATGATTTAACAGATTCAATGATTCGTACTGTTTTAAAATAGTTCTTTTGATTTTGTCAAATTTTGAGTAGAAATTTATGCCCAAGTCTCCATTTTTCCCCGATAACACTATTTTTCCCTGGTCGGATTTTTTACAAAAGGGTAGTTTTTATTCAAAATTACGGGAGGGTAAATTTTTTGGAAAAAAATACATAAATGAGTAAGTCGTATTTTGACCCATGACTTTACTAAAGAAGTTTGTGGTTTAAAACACCATTTTCATTTTTTTAATTTAATTGAAGTCGTTTTAAATAAATTAATTGTCAAATAAAAAAATGGAATAAAAGATTAAGACATAAGGCAGAAGTGATTCCACTCATGACTTTAGGAAAACAAAGTTAAAAGTAAAATATATAAAAATTAAAAATAATTAAAAAGTTCGTGAGAACGTATTCATAAACTTAACCGTGAAACTTATGGAAACTTGGAAATCAGCCGAAAAAAAGCTTACAGAAAGGTCAATTTATTTTTGTAAACTAAATTGAGAATGGAAGAAACTCTTTCAAACACCCGCAGAGTCATTCACTGAACGGATTAAAAAAAATCAAGTGCAGAATGCTGTTGAAGGCTTGTGCAAAATTGGTACTGAAACATTGAAATCTAAACGGATAAAAAACCATCCCTTTTGATTATCCAAAAATTGGACATCGATATTATTCTAATTTGAAGAAATATTTGCTCAAATAATCATGACAATCCAAAATATTATACTCTGCAGGGAGCAAAGCAGCCAATTAAATTTCATATCAACCACATATATTGCATCAGTATCTGGCCTGCAAAATATCCCATACTTCTCTTATCACAGTTTCTATTGATGCTTTTAGCTCTTTGGCCTCTAATCCTTTCTCTCCAACGGCATGTATCCAAAAGTCAGCAAAATCTACCACAGTTTTACAACCTAATAAAATCAGTTATCTAAAGACTAAAACAAATGCAGGAAATAGAAAACATTAGGTATTAGCAGTTAGCACATACGCCATCATGTTAATGTTTTCTTTGAGTCAATCAGCATTGCATTCATGTCCTCTTCAGAATTCAGAGTATTTGCAGCATTTATAAGCATGTCCATCATTCCACCAACTTTGTCTGATTCCCGTCCTCGCTTTTTGTTCCATTTCTTGTCAATATCTTCATTTGGCTTTGAATCATTCTGACCAACTTTGCCTTTTTTACTCTCATATGCCTTTCTTGCCTGGCGTATTGCCTGTATCCCTGCCTCGCATTTTATGCAGAACCATTTCCCTTTCGGAATAGAATTTTGTGGAGGTTTCATACAGTAGATGTGGTATGCATGATCACAGCCATCACAGAGTACAATCTTATCATCATCTTTGTCAGTGAGGCAAACTTGGCATATACAAGAAGGGCAATACCAACAGTTACCATATGACTTTAGCTGCTTACTTGACAAACACCTTACATGGTAGTATTTACTAGGGCAAAAAGAGTGACCACAGATTTTTACTTTTTCACCATCCACCGCCATTTTACAAATTTTGCAGTTTGATGAGTTTCTCCCATCTGTGGAAACTTGAATCCCATCATAAGTACAATTTGAATACTCTTCCAATTCATTTAGTGTTTCCTCATTTGTAGGGAAGTTTTCCTCACCAACAAAGTCATCCAGGGTCTTCAGGACATTCAACTGTTCACACACCACACAATTCTTGTGTCGACATCCAATTCCATTAGCAGTACAATTGGCACAGAACCAGCTTTTGCGGGGTATTTCCTTCACGGCAGGCTCAATACAGGACAGATGATACATCTCCTCACATGAATCACAAACCAAACAGTCTATCCCATCTGCTTTGTCTCCACAATGCCAACAGTTGCCAACTTTGAATGCAACACATTCTACTGTCTGCTCTGGTTTCATGTGAGAGATGGATTCCTGGTTACAGAGCTGTTTGACATGACCATAAAAACAACTCAGTTTAACAAATCTCAAGCAAAATTTCCATTTGAATGAAGTGCACTTGCTACTGATTGAGCAACATAAAAGACGGGGCTTTTGCAGTTTAAACAATCATGTCCACAATTGATTGTTAAGGCTTGGAAAACCTAGAAAGATACATAGTTCTTAAAAATCAAACAAGTTCCCTGCCTGCTTATTACAGCGAATTTTTAGATGCCAGATGAAAAATTAACTACACTTCTTGTATCGTTATTTCTCAATCAGAGGAAAGTAATGTTTTAAAGGTAGGGGGAAATCTCAATACATAGGGATTAATCTTTTCATTCTTGCACATCAAATTATGAAGATAAAATTATATGTAACAAGTATTTCACCTAAGAAATTGCCAAGACAAATAGGGTGGGGTTATTACCACGGGATTGATAAGGGATAAACTCTGGCCATACAACCACAACTCATTCTTCATTCATTTAGTTGTCATGTAACTGACAGCTTCGATCACTGTCAAATTAGTTAGAAGGCACAAAGGGAAAAAGGGTTGCAACTTTGGTTTCTTTATTCTTAATGACTAAAAGGATACCAACAACCAAGTGGGGGAGAGAGAGCAAGCCGAAGTTGAAGAAAAGCAGCCCCAGCAAAATTTGGACCTTGCATTATGTCCCCATAGAGATTTGCTGTCACTTGAGCTAAAAGACTCAGCAGGGTTTGCTTCTTAATTTTATTTCATGTTTTTTTAACAAAACTGAAACATAGTTATTCTTTTCTTTTTTTCAAAAATACCAGGGCATATATGCATGTATTCTATTTTATACTGTAACTTACAATACAAAAACTGCAACTTATGATATTACGATAAAAAATAATAGTCTCTTGAACATGTTGCATAGAATAATGGCAGAGGTATGAGAGGATTAGGAATCTGCAAAAAAAACTATCCAATTATCAAAGCCTTCTTAACTCTGATACCAAAGCAAAATTTATCTAAATATCAAATTCATTAAACTTGATCCAGATATATGCATTATCAGCACATGAAATATCAAAACAAAAATTTAATACTCTTACCACTTGTTTTTCATCTTCAAAGGAACTCTGCGCTGAAATTCCCACCTGACAATAAGGAAAAGATATGGTCAACAAAAGACAAGAAAAAACATAATGCATAGCTAAAAAAGAATAAAATTCAGAAGCAAAGAAAAAAGTATGGAACTTTTCTTTTTTTTTCTTTTTCATTCTGGGAGGGCCTATGGAACTTAGTGCTGTAGCAAATAATTACAAGAGTTTTCTTTACCTGCTCACAGAAGGAAGCTTTTGACATGTTGGAGAGGCTCCTGGCCATAGCAACAATCTGATTTCCAGTATTTTGAAGCTTTCGCCAAACCTAGAAATATCAACAACACCGTGTCATGTAAAATAAGAAATTAATTCTCCTGTCACCTGCTCAGAGGCTATAAATTAACGAGCACTCTAAACAAATGCCCTCAAACAACACTGAAGATTATGGATGATTCTGATTAGGCAAATAATATAAGATGGTTATGATGCAATCAAGTTGATAGGGATTATCATAACTTACTCGGTTTAGGAAATATTGTAGCACATCAAAATTTTAGGACCTATTTTTTTTAATAAATTAGCTAGGTTTGTCTCCTCTCATTAATTAGGCTCCGGATGATCTTATTATATCTGATTTTGGTGTAGCAAATCTGGGCCAAGAAATCATGGGTGAATCTTCTCACCACCTGTATTGTATTGTATAATTGTATACACTGTATCACTATACTAGAGTAAGTGCCTGTGGCTGCACCCATCCACAGGAAAAGAAAAAATGTTCTTCAAATAAAAAATAAATTAATAAAATATTGTGTGAAATTAACATTAATGCCATTAGGATTACAACTGAGAAGTGAATTCATTCATTTAATTCTTTATGGTATCGAAGTGCTCTTAAATACAAAAGAAACCCTAAATTCCTGCCATGGCTTTCGACACCAGCAGCCTCTCCAACATCACCTCTCCATGGTATCATACAACCCCTTATGGTATCAAAGTGCTGTCAGATACTACTAAAGAACCCCTCTATGCCTGCCATCACTTCCGACACCAGCAGCCACTCCAACATCACCTCTCCAATATGGGCATTGTCTCTTGATCTAATATGAAATCTGAATGTTTTGGACATCCTCATCACTGGGCAAAGACTCTGGCAAAAATTATCTCCAGTGGTGTCCATCTGTTCCCGTTTCATCAGTGGTAAAGGCAAAGGTGGTTACCTTACCAGCACTGCTGATCCTCCTTCCAAGTCTGATCCAAATCCAACGAGGAACTTGGGAATAGGTTGATCAACATCATGAAATTGAAAATAGGTCAAAACTCTAGGTTCTATTCATCTGCAAAGGAAATCTAGGGCAGCATCAAGGAAACCCACTCAACCAGGTGAATACTCCTAAATTTTTCAAGATAAAAGCATCCTTCACATCCTCCAGCAACGTGAAACCTCTTTAACTGAATATTATAATGTCCTTACTCAGCACTGGCATCAACTTGATACATTTTGAAACTGACAGTTGGAACTGCCAAGATGATAAATAAATATACAATAAAATCATGGAGGAGAAGATCTTCAATTTTGTTATAGGCCTCAATAATGAGTCAATGACCTTGATGAAGTACAAGGAAGAATTCATGGAACACACATCCCTCCATGAAACTTTTGCAGAGATTAGAAGAGAATAAAGCAGAAGAGAAGTCATGATGGGATAATGGGAAATCAAGGGCCTCTTTCTGCTGCCGAAGATTCTGCTCTTGCTGTTCATGTAAACCAGAATCAGGGAAGTGATGGTAGACCACGGAAAGGGAGACCATCATGTGACCTTTTCCAGAGTCTAGGACAAATTAAGGAATGTGGATACAAGTCGGAAAATTCACAGCAAACTGCTGACTGGAAACCCAACAAGTCACAGTCTCACCGAGATAGTTGTGGCTGAGTGATTGACTCCATTGCCACGGATTATATGACTGGTTATGCATTTTTTTCAACTATATTTTCCCTTATCCAGGGAAATATAAAGTGCATATTACAGATGGGTCAGACCCACTGTTTCCTGCTCTGACTCTCAAAGGTTCTGAAGATTTAACACTTGAATCTGTCCTCTTTGTTCCAAATTTGTAATGCAGCTTGTTATCTATTAGAAAATTCACAATGACCATAAATTCAAACTTGAACAGCTCACTTGCTTCTGTCCCAATGGCATGTAGTAGGGTGTCTGCTTCTGTCAAAACCCTTGATGATGTTATGTTATGGCATTTTAGATTGATGATCATGTATCCTGCAAAGCTGTTTCCATCCTTGTTTGTCCATAAAAATCTAAATTTATTCGTGAATTCTGTCAACTAGCTAAACACACAAAAAACTTGCTACCTATACATACTTATCAACCTTCTTGTCCCTTTTCAAGGTTTGGAGGCCATCCTGTATTACAGATGTGAAGCGCTAGGTGGTTCATCACATTAGTAGATGATCAAACAAGTGTTACTTCGGTGTATCCTATAAAAGGAAAATCCAGAGCTAGATCTATGTTTCAAAAATTTCACTCAACAATAACTAAGCTTTTTCTATTGTGAATCATGTCAATAGACAAACTATTGATATCTAAATCCTTCTTAATGGTTTTGCATATGTTAGAGTTATTCTAAAGAGGATAGTTGGGAATTTTCTTTATGTAATTACAGTAATTAGAATATTTGTAATTACATAAAGACAATCCCTAACTATCCTCTTCACATTAATATTAACAACAGCAAGTTTAAGAAATATTGAGTCACAAAATGTTCCTAATTTACAATCAACTAATGATCTTGATATTTCCATTTCCCATAGAAAAGCACATGGTCACACACCCAACATTGTATATCTTAGTGCTATGACAACCTGTTACATATCATGCCTTTAATTGAACTTAGAGGGGGAGAATTTAGAGAAAAAAGGTGAACTTAGAGAAGGTAAAGCTTTGTTATTAAGAGAAAGAGAACGTAGTTCTTAGGTTCTGCATCATCCATGTATATATAGTCTCTTAATAGACTAAGTGGGGACTATTTCCTTGGCTACTATTATTGAGTGCAACTTCTCATCAAACCCACGGTCCATGCAAACCAAACCAAACCACTGTTGTTAAACACCATACAAAGACCTCCACCACTGAAGCACAGCTTGATGCCAAGTCTCACCATCTCCAACAAGCTCATCTTGCAAGTGAGGGGCTTCATTGCTACTCCATGTCCCTCGTGTATTCTCCTCAAGAAGAAGCTGAGCAAGGAGCACTTGAAGGCAATTCATGACATGATGGAGATAGAGAAGAAGTTCATGTGTGACATGCTTTTGTGCACTCTAGTGGGAATGAATGGGGACCTCCACCACAACCATAAAAGGGACTTATGAAAATTTCAAAATTATTTCCAAAAATGACTTTCAGGTGTTCTATAAAATTTCTGAAATTTTGAGCTTGTTTTCTAAAATTGAAAATGAAAATATCTAAGCAACTAAAGCAAGGTTTTCCAAAAATGGAAATTTTGAGCTTGTTTTCCCAAAATGACTTTCAGGTGTGACATGCTTTTTGTTTTCTAAAATTTCTTTATCATTTTCTATTTTTTAAAAATAAAAACAGAAAACGGTATAAGTTGTTGAGAGAGAGAGAGAGAGGATATTTACTGAAAACTGTGTTTTTGAATGACAACACAGAGCAAGGTTTATATTGGCTTACTAAAATAAAAAGATATTAAATACACATAAATTAGAGGAGATTTTGTTTCCTCTAAATTGGATTACTTGCCTTCAAATACGATATACGACAAATACAAGATATTTGATTCTGCTTCTTATATCCGTGTTTTTAAATGACAACACAGAGCAAGGTTTATATTGGCTTACTACAATAAATAGATATTAAATACACATAAATTAGAGGAGATTTTGTTTCCTCTAAATTGGATTACTTGCCTTCAAATACGATATACGACAAATACAAGATATTTGATTCTGGTTTTCAACATAAGTAAACAGCCCCTTAGTTTTCTATTCTTAAAACAGATTATGAGAAGCAGTATTTTATAACAATCAAGCAAAAAATAAATGTTCAAACAATTATTTTTATGATTGTTTTTGAAAACAAAAAAGTTGTTCAAGAAAATAGAAATCAAACAGGCCCTCCATTTCACAGAGAAAATATATCCTTGGTTTACTGAAGAAAACTAGAATACTCAGGTTCAAACCAACAAATATGCAAGTAGATCCAATCTTAAAAATCAAGTTTAAAGGAATGAGACACTTCAATTGACATAGATATCAAAGACACTGGGAATATGTTTTTTGTAATAGTTCAAATACAAATCCTGTTACAGAGAGGATGAACAGGGAGAAACAATGAACCATAAATAAAAATTACTACAAAAAAGGAAAGTAAAAAATTCCTAGCTTAATCACAGCATCCTATAGAGCTGATTTCCTAATTTGTAGAATATTCACACTCTAACCTATAAAATAGAATATTTACAGAAATAAAACAAAATCAAAACATTTATTGATGGATGCTAGCAGTCCCCTGCCCCACCCCTCAAAAAAACATGCTTTCTTGGAGATATCCTCCATGGGCAGCTTGTCAATTATTGTTGGAAAGCTGCCTTAATTGTGGATACCCCAAGCCAGCCTTAGTTTCGGCCTCTTTGGGGGCTGCCTTAATTACAACATCAAGGGTGGTGGTTTAGTACGACATCAACTAAAGATATGGCTTAAATAGAGCTTATAAAGCTTGGACAGTCCTCACCTTACAAGCTGGTTTTGAAGGATTGAGTTAGACCCTAAGCCGGTTTGTTGTCTGTATACAGTCTTATTGATGGAGTCATGAAATTTCAGCTCCTAGTGTAACTTATCAATCTATAATATTTAACTTGTTCCATCCATTTATATTCAACTCCTAGCCACCACACTTTTTATTTCGCTTTTCCAAGTAACTAGATTTCCTCCAACAAAAATGCAGTATCCAATTTCTCCCTGGAGTTGCCTTTAGGCACCTTGCTCAGGATGCTATGCACAAATCAATTGTGACATTCGCTATATTCTGCCTCTATGTTACTCCTAACCACCACACTGATTTTCACTCCTCTAAGTAAACTAGATTTGCTCCAATCAAAGTGCAGTATCCAAAAGTGGACCCTCTATGATGTCCACCTTCATCTTGGGCATAAATGTTACACGCACATGCTATGATGGTTTTCTCAACAAAGCTGGCATCTTCCGTTCTTTGAACGGCTTGTTTGTAGCACCCTGCAAACTTTTAAGATGTTACTCAATCTATGTTGTTGAGATTTTTGTGGGATCATTTGCCTCTTGTAAATTACCACAATTCTCATTATGATTATCTTCGATCCTTAACCAAAAACTATGTCTTTTGGTCAAGGCCCAAAATTGCATTTTTCAAACACAAGGTCATGTTTAAATGAAAAGTGTATCCTCCTTAATGATGAATCTTGCTCTAAATTTTTTGAGCATTTTACCGTTCTCCTTCCCCCGACATAAAATTTTTCCATGCCAACTTGGATGGAAATGGTGGAACTTGAGACTCAAACATTGACCCAACCCATAAAACCCATAAAACATGGCAAGATTAATGGACTGCTCACTACTTATACCCTTAAAAAAGCCATAAAACATGGCAAGATTAGTTTATGGCGATTTAAACAAGGGAAATTGATATGCAACTGGCAACATATAAAATTGAAAATTTCTGATCTTTGGGTACTTTGTGAATTTGAAAAACTGGAAGATTTTTAAAATGGGTTGTGGAGAGGTTGATAATTTTGCATAAAATTTAAAAGAGAAATAAATTGATTAGGATCCATTCGGAAAAATCAAATGAAAGGAATTGAAAAGAGTGTAAGTGAACAAAATGAATGAAATTTGAGGTTTGAGTTGTGAAATTATCTTGCTACTTGATTCACTATATATACAATTTTTAACAGTAAAACTTTATAGCATTCACAATTTTATCGTAGAAGTGAAAAGGTAGAATTTTTTTAATGATCACCATTTTTAACATTTAGATCTTAATGTTCCCAATTTTATTGACTTATACCCATTCCAACAAAAGAAATAACTTCCATGCAGAATTCCAACTACTCCAATTACTCACCATTTCAATCTCCTAGCTACTCACCTCTAACCTTTCATCTCTCAAAAGTCAAAACTGCAAAAGCCTTCCCTCTTTAGATCTACCTTTGATCTGTCTTGTATTTTTTTCTCTCCCCCACCACAAAAGTTGTCCCTTCAATCTGTGATGTCAAACATGTATAGGACAGTGCCATTGAACTCTTCTCTTTCAGGATGTCACCAGATCATGTTGGCGTGTCCTTCGCACAGGTGCTGCAGGCACAAGTGGTGAGCACCTAGTAGGCACCTATGTAATGGTGGCAGCAGGAGAGGATTCTCTAAGCTATGTTGTGGCAGCATGAAGGAGCTGTAGGCATGAGGGGATCAATTGGATTTGGCAGCATGAAAAATGTTACATGTCAAGAGTACCATATGCATCAGCAGTCGGGAGTTTGATGTATGCTATGGTGTGTACCAGACCTGACATAGCACATGCAGTGGGAGTTGTCAGTAGGTTCCTATCAAATCCAACAAAGGAGCATTGGGAAGGCGTAAAGTGGATACTCAGATATCTGAAGGATACTTCAGGGATGTGTTTGTGCTTCAGAAAAAGCAATCTCACTTTACAGGGATTTTCAGATGCAGACTTGGGAGGAAATTTTGATGCCAAGAAAAGCACCACAGGCTACATTTTTACTTTGGGAGGTACAGCTGTGAGTTGGAAGTCTAAACTTCAACCTAGAGTTGCTCTCTCAACCACGGAAGCCGAGCACATAGCTATCTCAGAAGCAGCTTGGCTAAAGAATTTTCTCATTGAATTAGGGAAAGAACAAGATAATGCTTCAATGTTCAGTGACAGTCAAAGTGCTATAAGTCCTGCTAAGAATCCAATCTTCCATTCTAGATGCAAGCATATTCAATTAAGATATCATTTTATCAGGGAGTTGATAAATGATGGAGACTTATCTTTGCTGAAGATCTTAGGATCAAAGAATCCAGCAGATATGTTGACTAAAGTTGTTACAACTGACAAGCTGAGGCTTTGCATTGCCTCAATTAGCCTTCGAGGATAATTAAAGACGAAGGCGCTACACTAGGTAAAGAGTCGATGAACTCATTGCTTACAAGGAGCTGATAGAGTTTGGAACTTAGACCCCAAGTGGGAGAATTGTTAGAGTTTTGTGGTCTTAGTTCCTTTGTCCCACATCGCATGGTTTGTAAAACTTGTGTCTCATTAGTGTTATATATAGAGACACCTTGTAAGCTTTAAAACATGCAAGTAATAAAAAGTTCTCTTAGTGTAGCCGTGGATGTAGGTACATACATTATGTGCTGACGTTAAAACTTTGTGTCTTCTCTCTTTTCTCCTTATTCCTTTCTCTTCTGCTTATTGTTCTATACTAACAGTTTTACCCCTTGGTTCTAGAATGGGATAGCAAGGGAGGGTTTGTTTTCATTGCCACTGGCATTCTACCCTTCAAAGCATATATTTTGGTGGGCTCATTGCCACACGGCTGCTGTACATCAAACAACAGACTAATGCACAAAAGATAGGAAAAGGAAAAAGGAGTGTGCTAGACATCAACATGTGGCTGATCATGTTGGTATTGATCCTCGTTGGGATTGCACTTGAAGGATTTGGATATGGCTGAATAAAGATAGGAAAAGGAAAAAGGAGTGTGCTAGACATCAACATGTGGCTGATCATGTTGGTATTGATCCTCGTTGGGATTGCACTTGAAGGATTTGGATATGGCTGAATGTGCTAGCCTTGGTACTCACCGCACATTGAGCTTTTTTATCTTTTTGGGTACTTAAATTTGTTGCTGTCACAATACACCTTAACTGTTGGGGCTATGTTGTATAATTTCAAAAGGTTTTTTGCGGAGGATGCAGTTCCTTGTGTAACTTGCAACTAAAACAACTCTATTGATGATATTCAGAATGAAATAGTTCATTATTTTAAAAAAGGAGTTATGCAACTCCCATTAGTGTTTCTCTAACATACCCTAGATCTCACATATGATTAACATGAAGAGGCAAAAAGCCATCAATGGTAGCATGCAATAGTGCTGAAACTGAAGTCCAAACAATGGCACATGGCATGTGTGAGGGAATGTGACAAAAAAGGTTAATGAGTTTAAGATCAAAGGCAAAGGACCAAAAAAGTTATTTTGTAACAATCAAGCAAACAATAAGCACTGCAAAGAATTCAATTTTTTACAACAAACAAAGCATGTGGAGATTGATAGATAGACACTTCATTGTGAAGAAGATTGAAGAAGGAGTCCCAACACTAACTATACTCTTTCAAACCTTCAAATTGCTGTCGCAAAGGCTTTACCAAGTATCAATTTTGAAAACTTAAGTTCCAAGCTGGGATTGATCAACATCTAGTCCTAACTTGAGAGGACATGAAGATTATGGATGCTTATCATTAGGCAATGAAGACTATGGACAGTTCTGAATTCTGATAAGGACATCAGGTTAATAGGAATTATTATAATTGATTCCTGAATCAGATAATAATTTTAGGATCCTAAGTTTTTCCCTTATTTAGCTAGGCTTGTCTCCTCCATTAATTATCTCAATATATTCCGATTATATCAAATTCAAGTGCACTCTATATATGGGCCAAGAAATCATGAATGAATCTTCTCATCACTTCTCACTTTTATATATCATATCATTCAATTAAAATAGAGAACAACAGTGAAAATTTTCTTTAGATACTAACCCTTGAAGCAAGACATGAGAACTTAACCCGGTCAACTTAATAGTTTATGTGAATACCGAGCACCATTTTAGTTTGAAAAAAATTAATAAATAAACATAAGATAACTAGTCACCAAGTAGCTCCGAAGATCAATGATAAACAACAAAGACAAAAACAACCCAGAACTATATGAATCCAATAGAAAAACTCCCAAATTCAGGTCAACCCACTGGAATTTTAGGGATCAAGCAATATAAAAAAATATTTAGTAATCCTCAAGTTTTCAAATTTTTAATATATTACCATTTCCTCAAGCAACTGACTCAATACTTCTTAAATTGATCTGCAATCGTTGTTTTTTCTCAATTGGGGGGAAATTAACTTTCTCAATTTTACACTAATTCCGTTAATAGGGAGATCTTTAAAAAGTGCAAACAGTCAAGGAACTCTTTCTCTGCGTTAAATAGGGGGTTTGCTTTAACAATGGATTATTTAAATTGATATATGATTTGTTTTCACTGTGCTTTATGATTAAAAAATAAACCTGTTTAGTTCCCAATGAAAGGATCTCTTTGAGGAAGATAATAGTTAATTGGATGCAAAAGATATTCATGATTGTTGATTGAGTCTTCGTGAATTACTAGTTACTACATCTAAAGAACAAGATTTTCACCAAAAAAAAAAAAAAGAGCAAGCCAGAACAAGCACACCATCATCATGACACTAAGGTAAACAACATTCAGTTATTTAAATTTTTCAAATTTTCTCAAGTAAAATCAAAAATCATATAGCCATGTAAAAATTGTCAGTAGAGAGGCTATTATTATAAATTACCTGTTGAAAATCTGATAAGAAAAGTGTAGGGGATTGTTCATAAGCTTGCCCTTTCATCCTTGAGTTTATCAAACTAAAGTCAAATACAGTTTCAGGTTTCATTCCTCGGAAATTTTCAAGTAGCACTTTACATAATGAACTGAACTTCTCAGAGGCTAAGATATCACGGAACACACGCTGACACCTGCCAGTTGCACCATGGCCATTTGACTCACTAGAAAATCCATTGTTCACAACATTTTCATGTCCATTAGCTTCACTCTGTAATCTATAAAACAAACTTTCTAATTGCGGAGAGCACTCCTGACCATCCTTGACAATATTAAGAGTTTCCTGAAGAAAAATAAGAGGAAAGTAAAACAGAAGGAACAAAAGTGAATTAGGGCAAGTAATGTACGCAGAATATGTGTAGTTCTAACTGCAGAACCAACCGTCATTGTAGTGGCACAACTAATTTTAGGATGGCTCATGAGTGCTTCCCTTATACACCACTCCATGCCACCATTATCATTGCCTAATGAATGATATAATTGCTTTAGTACAACATTCCCCCAATGGTCATGTGAATGATCTTTTGAAGTGTTGCCTACAGCTAAATCAAATGGTTTCTTCACTGCCTGCAATCATGAGAAAATTTCAAATACAGCTTTGCAGAAAGAGCCAAGAAAGAGTATTTAGTGTGCTTGAAGTCATGTATGGGCCAAGACCAGAATCATCACATTACAGCCAAATTTTCTCTCTTCCCACACATCAAATACAAATACTACTATAATAGTTACTAGTAAGCAAAGTAATGAGTGGACAAAATTGAACCCCACCGGCTGGACTAATTACATGCAGTAAAAGATTATTATAATGTAAGATAGCAATAGGGAAAAAAATTATCCATCATTCTTCCCACACCCCCACCACCCGAAAAAAATAGTCAATTCTACTCAATATAAATTACAATTTCTGCTAAAAATAAGCAATCAGTATTTTTCTCAACCCATTCCTCAAATTAAATATCTTATATCTTAAAACATACAATCAGTATCATTTTCTCCTTAACCTTGAATGTTGTATTACCATTATTAATATAAACATACAATACAGCACAAAGGTTGCAACTCAGCTTCATTTATGTACATAATTAATCTTCATTCAACAATGTACATGCAGGAGGATTTGATCTTAGCATAATAGCAATGCCAAACATTAACTTTGCAAATTAGTTCTTTCTTTTCATCGAAATGTAAATTACGATCCACGACCAAAATACATCCTTCCCTAGTGTCTGAACTCTGATACACTGCTTAAAGTTGCAACTCCATTTTGGACATAATAAAACTTTAACTTAAAAGGCATAGCTGCTCTTAAGCACAGTATCTACAAAACGTGAAGAAAAACAATATCCAGATTCTTTTCGTGTGTGGATGTTGTCCTCATCATTTTTTACCATAAATTCAGTAATTTAACCAGCAATAACCTACCCAAGAGTCCTACAAACAGATGAAGCTCATGGTGGGGTTAGTTACGGCATCTTACAAACATTTAGTCCATTTACTGAACTAAGATTGTATGTGTGTTTGTGTCTGAGTAACTCCATATCTTTGAAGCATTTACAAATTAAGACTTAAGAGCACTACAACATAAATATTAGCAGTATTCAGTATTTCTTCTAAAGTTCTACTTTAACATTAGCATTCTGCTTTATGTTTCTTATGTATCCCTCAACTTAATAAATCTTCTACAAATACTCACTACCATAGATTAAGAAGCCACTGTAAGAAACCAAACACCAAAAACCTGATATCTTAGGTTAGAACAAATGCCTTAGGATGCAACTAAAGAAACAACCACTACTAAATTCATTCAAATATAGCCAGTGTAAAATCAGCTATAAAAACCAAGGAAGGATAATATCACTCCACAGTCAATACTTTCAACTGTATGACTAAAATCAATGGTTATCTTTGTGGCCTAATACCTCACAGCATGTCCTTCAAAGAGACTTCTCGGATCACTGCCCACTCATCTTGAAGACAAAAATGGTGGACTGGGGCCCTAAGCCTTTTCGGGTTGTGGATTGGTGGTTGAATCAAAAAGGCTACCACTCTATGGTTAAGGAGGCTTGGACTGCAGATCAGCAGGGTGGTTGGGGTGGAATTGCACTTAAAAACAAGCTGAGGAACTTGAGAAACTCCATAAAACAGTGGAGTAAAGAGAAGGGGGACATTAAAGCTAATAAGATTCGGCAGTTGAAGCAGAAGCTATCTGATTTGGAGACTCTTGCTTCCCATAGAACTCTATCTGAAAGTGAAGTTCAGAACAAGAGAGCCTTGCAACAAGAGCTGTGGGATACTGCAAATGCCTATGAATCCTTGATGAGACAGAAGTCTAGGGCCAAATGGATCAAGGAAGGGGATCATAATTCAGCTTATTTTCACAAGCTGATTAATTTCAGAAGATGTTCAAATGCTGTTCCTGGAATTTTCATTGATGGTGCATGGATTCAGCAGCCTCATCTTGTCAAGAATGCAGTGCTTACCTTCTTCCATGAAAGATTCACTGAACAGAATTTTCGCAGACCTACCCTGGATGGGGTCAATTTTCCTATGATTCATCATAATCAAAGAGAGGGGCTGACTGCCCCTTTCTCTGATTCAGAAATCAGAGATGCTATTTGGAGTTGTGCTGGTGATAAATGTCCGGGGCCAGATGGTTTTAATTTTAGATTTATCAAGGAGTTTTGGGGGCTGCTCAAACCTGATTTTCGAAGATTTGTGGATGAATTCCATGCTCATGGAAGCTTTCCTAGAGGCAGCAATGCCTCTTTTGTGGCTCTTATTCCTAAGATATCTCAACCCCAGACTCTAAATGATTACAGGCCCATCTCTCTCATTGGCTGCATGTATAAAGTAATAGCAAAACTCTTGGCAAATAGGTTGAGGATTCTGCTGGATGAGTTAATTGATGAAAGGCAGACAGCCTTCATAAAAAATAGGCACATTCTCCATGGAATTCTGATTCTCAATGAAGTGGTGGATGAAGCTATTCACAGAAAGAAGCCTGCTATGATTTTCAAAGTGGACTTCGAAAAAGCTTATGATTCAGTATCATGGTCTTTCTTGGACTATATGATGGCAAGGCTAGGATTCTGTCCTAAATGGAGGAAGTGGATTTCTGCTTGCCTTCAATCAGCCACCATCTCAATTTTAGTAAATGGGAGCCCTACAAAGGAACTAGTCCCATCTAGAGGACTGAGACAAGGAGACCCTTTGGCTCCTATGCTATTTAATATAGTGGCTGAGGGCCTTACTGGCATGATGAGAGAGGCTTTGAATAAAAACCTCTATAGAAGTTTCTTGGTTGGGAAGCAAAATGTGCCTATAAATATATTGCAATATGCTGATGACACAGTTTTTGTTGGAGAGGCTTCTTGGGATAATATTATTGTGTTGAAGTCCATGCTTAGGGGCTTTGAAATGGTTTCAGGTTTGAGGATTAACTATGCAAAAAGCCAGTTTGGGGTTGTCGGTTTTCAGACCAATTGGGCTCATGATGCAGCCCAATTTCTGAATTGTAGGCAGCTGGACATTCCTTTCCACTACTTGGGAATGCCTATTGCTGTAAAAGCTTCCAGCAGGACGGTTTGGGAGCCTTTGATTAACAAGTTTAAAGCTAAGCTCTCCAAGTGGAATCAGAAGTACTTATCTATGGGTGGCAAGGTCACCTTGATAAAATCTGTCCTCAATGCGCTTCCTATTTATCTTTTATCTTTTTTCAAGATTCCTCAAAGAATAGTAGATAAACTGGTGTCTCTTCAAAGAACATTCATGTGGGGGGGAAATCAACACCATAATAGAATTTCTAGGGTCAAATGGGCTGACATATGCACTCCAAAAATTGATGGGGGATTGGGAATCAAAGACCTGTCCAAATTTAATGCAGCCTTGAGAGGAAGATGGATCTGGGACCTAGCCTCCAATCATAAGCAGCTGTGGGCCAGAATTCTAACTTCTAAATATGGAGGATTGTCAGATTTGCAGAATGGTAGGGATAAAGGATGGCACTCCCAATGGTGGAAGGACCTTAGAAACCTTTATCATCATCCTGAATTTCAAATTATTCACCAGAATATGATCTGGAAGGTTGGTTGTGGGGATAAGGTAAGATTCTGGCAAGACTCATGGCTGGGACAGGGATGCAGCCTTCAGCAGAAGTACAATCAATTATTTTTTATTAGCATACAGCAAAACCTTCCCATCTCTAAAATGGGAAAGTTCTATCAGAATACATGGAATTGGAATCTTAAATGGAGAAGGAACCTCTTTGATCATGAGAATGAGCAAGCAATAGCTTTCATGAATGATATATCTGCTATTTCTATTCATCAGCAGCTGCAGGACTCAATGTTGTGGAAAGCAGACCCTACTGGGATCTACTCTACTAAGTCAGCATATAGCCTCTTGCTACCTACCAACAGACCTGGTCAGCACAGTAGGAACTTCAAGATTCTATGGAAGCTTAAAATTCCCCCAAGGGCTGAGTTGTTCTCATGGAGGTTGTTTAGAGATAGGCTCCCTACCAGGGCTAGTTTGCTTAGGAGAAATGTGGCTTTACAGGATACTATGTGTCCTCTTTGTGGAAATCACCAGGAGGAGGCTGGGCACCTTTTCTTTCATTGCAGAATGACTATAGGGTTGTGGTGGGAATCCATGAACTGGACCCGGACTTTGGGAGTTTTCTCAGATGACCCTGCTGCACATTTTATCCAATTCTGTGATGGGTTTGGGGCACAGAGGAATCACAATAGGCGTTGTGTATGGTGGATTGCTTTAACTAATACTATTTGGCAGCATAGGAATTCCCTGCTGTTTAAGGGCACCCCATTTCAACCTCACAAAGTGATGGATGATGCTTTATTTCATGCGTGGTCTTGGCTTAAAGCTACGGAGAAGGGCTTTAATATTCCTTTTAACCAGTGGTCTACCAATCTTCTGGAGTCCTTCGGTTAATTTGTATTATATCCTTAATAGTGGGGTTTTTTGTTGGGATTGCTTTTGGAAGGTGGCACCTTGAGTGCATTGTATCTGTTTCATTCAGTACCTCTGGTACTGTATGTTTTCTATATTAATAATACTATAATTTTGCCTTCCAAGAAAAAAAGATATAAATAATTGCAATTCCAACCCAAACAGGAATGCCCATTAATATCAGCACTCTTGTAAATTATTCCATAACTACAAGTTAGAGGCACATGTGCATCTTGCAAGCTGATTGACCTCTTTTCTACATAAACATAAAAATCTAGCAGCTTGCACCTCCAAGAATTCCACAAGAAGACATACATAACACATGAAATCTCTTATACAGAGTGACAAGTAGCAATACAGAACCATCACAGGCACACATGTCGTAAAAGCAGTAGAGAAAACCTGTTCTGACAGTTGACTTGCAGCTGCCATATGTTTTCTGCTGTTCTCCTGGACTTCAAATTCTGAACTCAACTTTACATGCTTGCGCCTCTTATATGTTTGAAAACATTCAACTGAACCAGAGTTCCCTTCATTTGCATTTGCCACTACATTATCCACAGTTCCATTCTGCAAGCAGTGATCCTCTTGACCTTCAGTAACACCAATCTCATCTGCAATTACCACCTCATTATTTACAGCTCCATTCTTAGAGCCCTGAACTTCTCCACTGTAAACAACACAATTCCCATCAACAAATGGCACCTCATTACTTACAGCTTCATTCTTTGATCCCCAAACTTCTCCATGTTCAGCAAAACCATTCCCATCAGCAATTGCCACCCCGATAACATCATTCTTTGAGCCTGAAACCTCTCCATCTTCAGCAGCACCATTCCCATCAGCAATTGCCACTCCACTATTTATAACTTCATTCTTCAAGGCCCAAACTTTGCCTTCAGCAACACCATTTCCACCCTCAATTGCCATCCCATTATTTACAGTTACATTCTTCAAGCCCCGAACTTCTTCACCTTCTACAACACCATCTCCTCCTACAACTGCCACCCCATTATCTACAGCTTCCTTCTTCAGACCCCAAACTTCTTCAGCTTCAATTGCCACCCCATTATTTACAGCTCCATCTTTCAAGCCCCGATCTCCTTCGCCCTCCGCAACACCATTTCCACCTAAAATTCTCCCCCCATTATCTCCATCTTGAGAACCCAACCTCCAATCCAACCCAACCCCTTCACCGTTATCACCGTTGCTACTTCCCTCCTCAGCTTCCATCTAAACAGAACCCCAATTTCCAAACCCTCAACGGCAAGAAAGAAATTAGGGTTTCACAGCAAAACAGATCCAAAATTCCCCAAGATTCGTCTCTCACCAACTTCAACCACAACAACACTGAAAAGCAAAACAGAAACACCAAAGTTACCAGCACACTTCAACTCAAAACACACACACATACACACACGCAAACTCACTCCAATCATCACCATCAAGATGCATGCAGTGTAAGCAGAAAAAAATTAAAAAAATAAAACACAACAGAAACCAACAAAAACAAAAAAAAAAAAAAACAACAAGATCCTTTCGTTCCACAAAATTCAGCAAATAAACAAAACCGAAAAAAAAAACTAAGCACTCCAAAAGCTTTTTTTTTATTTATTTACCACATGACAAGTGAGTTACTGGGAAACGAAAGGGAAATAGAGGGAGAAGAAGAGCTTACGGTAACTGAGATTTGAGAAAGTGGCTTTTAAGAAACGCGAATTGGAAGAAACGAGAGAGAGTGCGGTGAAATTATTGTCGGGAAGTTGAAGCAGCAGCAGCAGCAGCAGCAGCAGCAGCAGAAGCGGAAGAAGAAGTTGGTTTTCTTATCCTTCTTTGTTTTTTTGAAATGCAACCGTTTTGCTTTCTTTCGCCGTCATTTCTTTTCTTCTTTTTTTCTTTCTTATTAATTGATATTTTTTTAAATTATAATTTTTTCTTCTTAATTTATTAAATGCATGATTTTGATTTTTTTAATTTTTAATTATAATATTTGTTTCTCTAGTTTTATAAATTAATAAGTTTAATTTCTAATAAATTATTAACTAATAATTATGATTATAAAATTATTAATCATTAAAGATTAATAAAAGATTATTAACTCTAACATGATGGTATTGTTGGTGGAGTCCCATGCGCAGTAAAAATGAAAGATGTGTTTGTGGAGAAAAGGAGAAGCATAATATTGTGGATGCTTAGGATTAATAATTTTTTTTATTAAAGTTTGTAATAATTAATGGTTCTAGTTAATTTATAATTAAATTAATTATTCTATTAATCAGAATTATTTTTTAATAATTTATCACGGAACCAAAATCATAGGGGTGTCAAACCGGGTCAGGCCCAATGGACAGGCCCGGCCTGTTCTTCAAAATAATTGGGTTGGGCTGAAATTTGATACCCGTAAACCATTTAGGCCCGCCCCGTTTAGCCTGCAAGCCCAGTGGCCCAGCCCGCGGGCTAGTACTTTTTTTAAAAAAAACAATATTAATTTTTAAAGAATTACTAAAATTCATATATGTTTTTAAATAATTACTAAAATTCTTCTAGTGTTAAGCCGTCATCCTCAAGTCGGGACTTTGGTCTCTTTGATGTAAGTTCTAAAATTCATATATGTTTTTAAAGAATTACTAAAATTCAATATTAATTTTTTTTCATTATTATGTATGTTTATCACTTTTTTTTATTTGTTACATTAGAATTTAATAGAGTACAAGGAACAAGTTGCTAGTGTTAGTGGAAAATCTCAACTTGATACTTATTTGGAAGAAGCGGCATTGAACTTGCATTTTATAGCACATATGGATGTACTTGATTGTTGGAAAACTAATAGTCCAAGATTTTCACATCTTTCAATTATGGCTTGTGACTTACTAAGCATACCAGTTACAACTGTTGCATTTGAATCTGCATTTAGCATTGGATCTCGCATTCTCAACAAGTATAGAAATTGCCTCTCATCCGATTGTGTGGAAGCAATTATTTGTTCTCGCAATTGGAAGCATGGCTTCAATGAGGGTAAAGAACTTCATTATTTATTTTATATTATTTTGGTAATTATTTGTCACTTCTCACTTTTTTTATAGATGATGATGATTTGTTTGATGAAGATTCAATTGTAAAGACAACTTCTTCCAAGGGTGCATCCAATGTTGTTGATGTGGATTAGAGGCACACAAGGTGATAAGGTCATCTAGATTCTAGATATTGAAGTTTGTGATAGGTTTTATTCTTTTATTGCTTACTACTAGTATATTATTATTTTTAGTTATAAAAAATTATAAAGAGACAAGAGTTAGATTCAAAATTGATGTTACCGACAATGATAAAGGACAATGCTAAATTGATGTTACCAACAACAACGATAAAGGATAATACAAAATTTGGAAAAATAAATAAATTGACGGGCTGACGGGTGGCCCGCGGGCCAGCTTGAAACGGGTCAGGCTAGGAAAGGTAGCCCGTTTTGCTTAACGGGGCGGGCCAAACTGGCCCATTTATGGTGGGCCAAAACGGGTCATGGTGGCCCTTATTGACAACCCTACAAAATCACCAATTTATAAATTTAGAGAAACCAAATATTACAATTAAAAATTAGGTGGACCAAAATTATGAATTTGAGAAATTAGAAAGACCAAAATGTAATTTAAACTATTTTTTTTAGGGAGACCGAAGTGATCAAAGTTTCGTAACAATCATTTCTTAAGTATATTTTTGTAAGCAATTTTGTTTTTTCATAGGTAAAATTAGGAGAAGAGGATAGTGTTCTCGTCGAAGGTAAGGAATGTCTTCATGCTCAAAAAGCATTTACCAAGATATTTACATTTATCTCGTCTTGAGGGATTTATTTATTTTAGTATATGTATTACATAGAATAAATGTTTATTTATACAACCAAAATTTATAATAAATAAATATTTTAAATGAGGGATTAAGCTACACCAGTATAACATTTTGTGTTACACTTAATCTCATTTGTTAATTCTATTATCATCTAATGGTCTTGATGTAAGGAAATTAGTGAGTCACGTGACCAATAAACACAATCTACTATGTTTTTGCAACTGAATCAACAACTTAGGTCTCGTTTGGAGTGGTTGTAAGTTGTTGTCTTTTAGTTATAAAATTTAATTTAAAAAACAAAACTTGTTTGGCAAAATTGGGGCTAATTTTGTGTAAATTTAGATGTTTTTGTGTAAATTTGGATGTTACAAGAACTGATTTTGATCATCAAAGAATGAAGAGTTGTAGACATGATCTCGTCAGAGCGAAATGAGACTCTTGATTAGTTGGAACTAGAGATTCGCCTCAATGAAGCTACACTTTACCATGGACCATTTTCAATGCTAAATACCTTTGAATTAAAAGAAACTCACCACAACGAGTCATCTAATCACCCTAGCAAACAAGGTTCAAAAGCATGAAGATCAAGTGCAAAAGTACTTAGTGTATAAGTGTAATTTCGTTATAGAAAAACTCATCTGAGACACACAAAAATAATGTAATTTAAACTCAATTTAAAGAGCTTATAATATCCTTTGTAAAAACTTTTGGCTAATTTGTGAATTTCAAAAATAGAATCTTGAACTCGCTCTTGTCTCTCTTTTCCTCCATTATTACTCCCTCTTGAGGTTCTATTTGAATCATTCATAATTCAAATGAGCTAAATTTCACATTTGTTGAGTGATTGAAGTAGAAAGTATTTAATTTTCTGTTTTCTGGTCAATTATCATAGTTAATGTAATCTTATTTTAATTTTACGTTTAGATGCATGTTAGGAGTGATCAACCTAGCTTTTTGGGATTTGGATTGTGTGGAAACAAGTTCCAATCCTAGTTTTGAATTGAATTTTTGTAAGGCTTTGATGCCAGGAATGGATCAAATACTTGCATTTGTAGAGATTTACTAATCTAGCTTTGAATTTCTAGGTCTATTCAAAACAGAGATAAATTATGCTTCTTTGGAGATCATGGGGTGTGGAAATAGTTTGCTTTGGGAGTCAAAAGCTCATATTGATGATGCAATGGTTCATCATGGAGATATTTTTTTCAAGATTGGTCCAAAGCTCAAATTATTAACAAAGTCATCAATAAATCTCAGTAAATGGTTCTTTAAGATCGATGGACTCCTCCTCCTATAGGAAGCCTCATATGTAACATCGATGTTTCATTCTTTGTTGACAAGAATATATCAAGTATGGGTGCTTGCTTTTGAGATAGTGTGGGAAGTTTCAGTGATGTGTTTTCAGATGCTATCAGTTCTTGTCTTGGAGTCATGGAAGGTGAAGCTCAGACTCTTTGCACAACTTTAAGATTTGTTATTCAAGTTGGTATGTCCAATGTGCATTTAGAAGTGATAATAAGTATGTGGTGAACAAGATTGTTGAACATTCTCTAGACGAGTTAGAGATAAGGGTTGAAACAAACTGAACCAAGCTAGGTTTTACTAGGCCTGAGCCTAAACATGGCTTGGGTTAAAAGTATATGACCTCAGCTTAACCTATTTACATATCAAAGGCTTTTTTAAGTATATGAGTCTAGCCTATATAAAAGCCTAGTATGGTCTACAAGCATGTTTTAAGGGCCTAGTTTGTAATAACTTAACACTAAAACAAAGTTAAAAATATGTATGTGAAACTTTATAAGAAACAAACCTAACTTATTTATATGATAAATGCATATTTTTAAGATTTAATAAAACATTCATGGTCTTTATTTAAAAATATATTTTTCAATAAGACATTTAAATATGACATAAATTTAGTTTTTAATAAACTTTAACTTAACTTTTTATGGAAATCAACTTGATTAACATTTAAAAAGACAAATAAATGTAAAATTTTAACAAATTATAGCATATTTAATATTATAATAAGAATGATAATAATGAACAATTATTTATAATTTTTTTAAATAGGCTTCC
This sequence comes from Glycine max, assembly GCF_000004515.6. Lineage (NCBI taxonomy): Eukaryota > Viridiplantae > Streptophyta > Magnoliopsida > Fabales > Fabaceae > Glycine > Glycine max. The sequence goes on along the minus strand of NC_038249.2, from coordinate 10,025,996 downwards.
GGTTAGGCCTAAAAGATTTTTTGATTGGCTTAGACTTTATTAAAAGTCTTGGCCTAATCTATTTTTTAAAAAGGTCTAACATGATCTAGGCCTAATGTAGGTTAGGTCATAGGTTCTTGTCGAACAATCTGACTTGTTTTCAACCTAGTTAGAGACTTGAATTATCATTGGTGAATGTAAAAGACTCATATTATCTAATGTGACCTCTAATTTCAATTTTGTAAGAAGATAAAACAATGATGTTGCTCATGCTTTAACAAGGATTGTATCATCTTTTCTTAGTTTCTAGTTTTTTAATCATGCTATTATGTGTATTGTTGCTATGATTATGAATAAAATTACGTGATCTTGTTTTTGTAAAAAAAATATTGTTATTATGATACTCTAAGTTCTAGATAATAATTTAAGTGACAAACTTTTTCATTATTCAATTCATAGTAATGGTTTAGGTCACATGCATAGCCAACCTTTTTATTTATTTTAATAGTTAGCTTAGTTACCACTTGACCAATTTCTTAAAAAGATGTTCACTTGACTGAAAATTAATGACATGATAAATAATCATTTTCATCCCTGAATATATAGAGTGTTAACAAATTTGTTTCTGAAAAATGGAAATTCAAATTTTAGTCACCAAAAGTAAAAAAAAGTGCAACAAATTCATCCATCTATTAACTTTTGTCCGTTACCATTAATAAAAGGACCTATGTGACACATTTAGGAACAAATTTGTCAATGCTCTACACATTTAAGAATGAAAATGACTATTTACCCAAAATATAATTTAGTCTTCATCTTCTCCTTTTTTGATTGTTGCAAACATAACATTACAATAAGTACTTAAAAAAATAGGAAAGGAAACATAAGTTACAACAAACATAATAATAAACACAATATTGATTAATAAGCATAATCTGTCTATTGCTTTGAAATTTTTAATGTGACAGTACATTATCAAAATATGAAACTCAAACAAAAATGCAATTATGTTAATCCTTACAAAAAAATGAGGCTTAATTTGATTTTGTCATTACCTAATGTTGTCACAATAAAAGTTTCGAAGCAACGAACAATTCATGCTTATTAATTAATATTATGTTTGTTTTAACTTATGTTTTTCCTTTTTTTTAAGTGTTTATTGTAATGTTATACTTGCAACGATTAGAAAAAGGGAGGAGATGAATATTAAAATATATTTTGGGGAAATAGTAATTTTTGTTCCTGAATGTGTGTAGAGTACTGATTAAGGACGAAAATGACTATTTAACCTTAATGATATCTCAACCTTTTAGATGCACAATGCTTAATCTTTAATTTACATGTTATTTAACTAATTAAATTAACAATATATTTTTTCTACATGGCTAGTTCTAGTATTAATTACAAAATATGTAATATAATATTCTATTCATAATAAATTATAGTTTATTAATATTTTTACGTTAAATAATTTATTGCTTTTTAAATCCATATTTATTTCAATAAATAGAATACTACTATAATTTACATAATTTATAACAATTCAAAGCACATTATTATTCTTAATAGTAAATGCTTATGGTTTCGAACATTCAGCCATCTGGTCACAACAATAAACATAACTGATATCAACCCGAAGATGATGGGAGGTAAGGGAAAGACCATATTACAAGTGAAGCTTTATTGATACATACTAAACAAATTTCCCGCAGCATTTGGTCCATTCTACACAATAACTTAAGCTTACATCACACTAGAATCAAATAGACAAAATTATCATCTAAACATATCTGTTTATAAAAAAAAAAAATCATCTAAACATATCTGTTTATCAAAAAAAAAAAATCATCTAAACATATCTAGTAATTCTGTAGAGATTGATACAAGGCAAGTTCTTTAAAGTGTTTAGAAGAAAACCTGTTAGTTGGGATTCAACATTGTAATTAAGACTACCGTTTCTGGCAAATTATGGGTTAGTTTTGGCCAACATTTCTGGCACAAAATGAGATTTCAGTTGGGAGTACCATATATGGTGTTCTATAAGTTACTGACGCAATTGAGCAATTCAGAACCGTTTATCAGACCTTAATATCTTCCAGCTTGAATAGGGACCCTCTCCTACATCATTTATGGTAGTTGACCATCCCAATGCAGTTGCAATTTCTTGAAGCTCACCTATAACAAGTGTGGTGTCGCGTATATACACTCGTCCTCCCGGTCTTAGCATCCGATCCATCTCAAGCATAATGGTTGAGATGTTACACTTTTGCCTGAAAGAAAGAAATAATTTATCAAACACCAATAATGGCATGAGCCTATAGAGGCATAAGTAAAGTGTGATGGCACACACCTCTTTTTCTCAACAGAGAAAAGACCTGCAGCGTGCAGCAGATCATATGTTCTTGGGTATGTATCAAATGGTTCACACCTGTCAAGGTAAAAAGAATTTTAGGCATCAGGATAAGATCCCTACTCATAGTCAAAATTAAGAAAATAAAAAGAGACATGAAAATATTTGGCATCTATTTTTAAAAGTAGAATAAATAAATAAAATACTGGTATAGATTCATTTTCATGTATCTCTTCCAGTGTAGATCTCATTCTGCCAATATGTGCTTAGTTGCTTATTATGCTCAAATGCCTCCAAGGTTGCAGCAATAAGGCAAGTAGGTGCTATGAATTGTGTTATTGACTTTGAATTCTAATATATAGTGTGCTCTTAACCAACACAAATAAGCACATTCACACATCACCTCTATTTAATATAAACTTGCTAAATGAAAATCAAGCAAGAAGCATATAGCATGTATGTTTGGAGAGAACAATTACTGGGTGGTACCAACCCCCGACAAAATATGTTCATTTTCATGCTAGATTAAAAAAATATCAATGAATAGTAAATATAAGTCAAGATTGTTTCAATCATTTTCCACATGCTTCTTCTGAAAATAATATTCTAGAACATATTTTCTGGAACTTGACCATTTTTCTCACACCAGAAACCAATAAGGCCCTCTGAGTTTCACTTGCCAATCAGCTTAGATTATTATGCGGTTACAATGGCAACTTCACACAGTATGAAATCACCAATCACATTTAAAAATAACTCAACAGATATCCAAGCAAATTTTTCATACCAATCATGCATAACTCCTGTCAGCCCGCGGTCATATATAACAGGCAAGGTATTAAATCCACTGACAGGAACAACATTCATAACCCAACAGTCAATCTGGAGATCATGCAGCGCAGCAGCAACTCTGCAGTTATCAACGACATAATACACACACGGATAACAACAACATTAGACAATCATTCTACAGAAACCTAATAACCGACAAATGTAATATATAACAGAAAAAGAAAGCAAGAAATGTAATACTCTCATACCCTCCAAATCCTGCCCTCATGTCCATTACATTTCTCAAGTTGTAATCCTCCCAACGGAAAGCCCGTACATAACTTTCTATTATTTCAAACCAATATTTTGAGTCAGCCCTCAAGAGTTCATCTCTGGATATAATGGCATCCAATTGGATGCTATGGAGCCTGTCTGGTGGTTGATGAAGCCGCAAAGGCCACTCTGTAACATTTGCTCCATATCCATTATTAGGTAATGGAGTGATGCATGCCTTAAGACCAACATACCTGCAAAATGTTTTGTGGTTATTACAAGTTCTGATATTTGTTTACTTTATACAGTTTGTATAATTTTAAACATTAAAGCTTTATCAAGTTTATTACTCAAGATGTTCCAGACCATCTAATTTTGTGAAGCATGTCTTGAATTTTGTTTTTGGTTCTTCAAGAAGGTTCTAGCTCTTCCATTGTGGGCTCTTTCTATCCGGTGTAATCTCTATGCAATTTGTCAAATATTAAATGAACCAGGTTTTTCTTTTTTCTTTTTAACTGTAATGTTAGCCTCGTGTGAAAAAAGGAAAGACAAATTTGGATGGAATAAAGAGAATGCATTAGTGATCCAATGCAGGTGTAAACTTCTAATTGGCAAACCAATCTATTATATTACGAATCCATATAGAAGGCCAAAATTGCAACAATTGCTTCACTATAACTTTCAGGGAACTTTCTTGGGATGACAATCAATCTTTAAAAGCCATGACTCTTATTAGCCTAGCCATTGCTTTCTAGTTCAATTAATCATGAAGATCACAAATGAGTGATATATAACATGGCTGAATTAAACAATATGTAGGGGGTCATACCAAACATTATCGGGATCATCATTGGACTCACATAATGGAGGATGCGCATCAATGTCTCGACCAAGGTAGCAGCTATTGTCCAAAGGTTTCCGCCATATAGCAATATAGCCCTCCTTTCGTACAAGTTCCCAACAAATGCTAGCTGTCAGGTTCTCCATTTCTGTTAAGTCCAAAGATCATGGGGTTTAAACTTTAAACTAAATATCTCATCTCAAGATCTAGGTCCTTTGATACCATATGAAGTTGGAGTATTGATCACAGAAAGAATAAAAGGAGATAATGGTAGACCCCTAATGATTCAGTATCTATCAACCCATTGAAAGATGAACAACTGTTTTGGTAAATACAGAAACAATTATGAGCTACCTGTCCATTGTTCTTGAAGGGTCTCTTCATGTTTGTAAACAGGCTGTGCTGCCCAGACAAAGTAGCCACCCGCCCTCAGGAGCCTGTTGGCCTCAAGAAGCAAAATTCCATCTCCAGTAAAGCATTATAAAAACAAAACATCAGTACAAAGAACTAAAGCCTTTAAGCATAATTGTGATTGTATTTGTATCTAATTTTTCTTAAATTCACATTGTCAAAATATGAAGAAATCTATAGAAAGTTCAAAAGTTAAAAGAACAATGTCATCATCTCACATGGCACAACAATTCATTTTGCAAGACAATCAGGAGATCCTTTCAAGAAACGAGTTCTTTAAACAAGAAATCAAACTCCTATTTGACATTTTGTTCTTCAACCTTAGCAGCTTCTAAGCTTCAACCCTCCAACATTAGAAGCAAATAATCATATATTCAAATTTGGTTTTCCTTCATAGAAAGGAAAGGTAAACTAAAGCACCCCCATTACCTTTCATTGCCACTGTGGTGTAGCCATGTGCCTGAATAGCTTTGAGTTGTCTTCCTTTACTTTATATATTTAACCCAGTATAGTTTTTATTCTATTAACAATGCATTCCAAGTGTAGCTCAATTACTTACATAAATTGTTTGTCACATTGCTGATCGGAAAGAAAAAAAACAAAGAATTGTTTTAGTCACAAGGCACTACATGTTTTCACACAAACTTTAAAAAAAAAAACTATAGAAAAGCTAGGAGATGAAAGGTTTAAACAGAGAGAGGAACTACCATCACGAGTCCAATTAATTCTGCATCTTGAACAATGGATCAGGTCAAATGCCTGGCTTGGGAACAACAAACGGTGCGTAGCAAATACCGCTACCATGGCAGGCACACCTCGCTCAAGAGCAAACTGAATCTGATTTTCATGAACATCTTTTGGTGCTACTGAAAGAGTGGTCACATTACGTTGCATCAAAAAGGCACCAAAACTTGCCACTCCACAGCCAACGTCTAAAGCAACTCTGGTGTTGTGACCAAATGCAATTTCAGGAACCATCTGTACATTCAATTTCAAATTAGCTCGCAGTATATTTAGCAACAAATATCAGAATGAATTTGAAGAGACTAACCTCAGAAATCTGATCCAGGTATTTATCTGCACCATGTATAAACTGAGTTCCACCACCAGGAAAAACAAATTTATCCCTCTTTATTAATATCCAATTTTGACCACCTTTATCCTCGACTAGACGTGTATGGGGTACATTACTGTACCAAACCTGTAATTGCATATAACTTAGAAAACCCTTTCTTCCCAATCCAAACCAATTGAAAAGTGTCAAATGACACAAAATCTAAATTTCAAGAGTTTGTAAAATCAAAATCCAGCAAGTTGACCAGAAAATCAGATTCAGCTCCCAGCATCTAAATGAAATATGAATCAAATTTCAAAATGCTTAAGACACTAACAACAACAACAACAAAAGCCTTATCTCACTAGATAAAGTTGGCTATACAAAAGCCAAATTCTCAGGAATATTATTTACCATAAGATCTCACTTTACATTTTTTTTCTAAATTCCTTCTTGGTCTCCCTGTCTTCGATTTCACATGACTAAAAATCATCTAATCTACTCTTCTCATTGGTGCTTAAGACTCCAGATGAAGAATTTTCGTTTCTAGATTATCCTGATGACAAAGGTCCAGATTAAAAAAAATAAAAATTCCACAATCCCTAATAGTTAAATGTCTATCACCTCCCACCAATTTGTTTTCAGAGTTATTGCTCATCTTCTGCTCATATATCTTCTCGTCCAAAATACAGTAAGTATCACAACAAATCACACATTTTTCCTTTCAATAGAAGAGCCCGGCCAGTAACTAGTGGGGCTCTTTTTATTCCCATGAATATTGAATATCAATGATTTATTTGAATTGAATGTACCTTATTCGAAAAAAATACCTTCAGCAAAAACAAAATCCAAAAATGTAATTCACCCAGTTTTTCAAATTTCATTAGAAGATACTCTAATGAAACATGTCAATACTCAACTTATTAGAATATGAAATATTATGCCCCTCTATTTCTTTATTTATTTCGTCCGATTGCTTTGTTCCCTACTAACAAGTACATTGGTTTAAAAACTAATATACAATTTTTTTTTATAAAAAAATCCCAGCAAGCGTGTGCATTGGTAACACTTTCCCACTTTAATTCCTTACCTAGCCCCTTATTGGTTACCACTTACCACCATTCTCCTTGAACAAAACACACAATATTATCCTAGAATGTGTTCACAACTTCCATGTCAAGCGTGCTACCGACAACAGCAACCATTTCAAAACCACTAGCCACCAAAATTACAAACAAAGTAAAGAAAGCACCCATTTCACCAGCCACTCAACCAAACAAGACGACAAAAAATAAACCTTCCCAAATTCACCACCCAAAGAAAAAAAAAACCCTTCATTTCACAAGCAAGAATAAGCATTCACAAAAAAATAAAAAAAATATAGGTTAAATTACTCAATTGTTCTTATAATCTTATAAGATATGATTCTTATTTTTTTATTTCAAAAGTGATTGACTTAAAAAAATTAAAATATAAACTATAGAAATTAATTTTCAAATTATAGGAATAAAAAGATAAAAATTATGAGTAATTTAACAAAAAAAAAAGTAATAATATTGACTTGATAGTTGATGGAAAAAAAAAAAGAAAAATCATAAACAAACTAACATTGACCAATGAAAAGAAAAAAAAAAAACTTACAAAGTTGGAATCCGGAAAAGTACCTCATCTCGGCTTTTGGGCCAAGGGATGGGCCTCTGATATCCCTTGGGCCGGGGCACCAGACACTTGAGGCCCATCCCTTTGCAATGCCGCTCGTACTTCTCCCCTCTCAAACTCTCTTTGTATTTCTTCACCGCTTTCACGTTATCCAAACACGGCACATAATCCACCGTTCTCACATCACACGTTTTATACTTCTCAACCTTCTCCCTCACACGCTCACCCCCCTTACTCGAAACGCTCGAAACGGTGTCGTTTAGCGAATCTTCCTCGAAACCGGGATCTAATTCCCCCACCTTGAAATCCTCCGTCATCACGCCGTTACCGTCCAACACCCCCATCCTCTCCACCGGCGGTAACGGCGGCACGCGGAATATTTTCACTCCCGGCGGCGGAGGAGACGGTGGAGGCGGCGGCGGAGGAGGAGGAGGAGAATTTGGTTGTGGTGGTGGTGCTTGTTCCCGGGAGGGTGGCTCCGGCGTGGAGGAGAAGAAGGTGAGGGAAGAATAAGAGGTGGGAGAGAAGCGCGTGAAGAGAAAGAGGAAGAGGGTGAGGGAGAAGAGTGACAGGGCGGTGATTCTAACAAAAGAAGAGGTTTTCAGAATATCCATAGGCCATAGCGTCGTTAGAGACTTCATTCTTTTTGAGTGCGTGAGAGAGACAACAACATTAACAGAGGAAGAAACTGTGTGTGGATCTTGCTTTTGAATTTTGAAGATGATTCAGCGACGGGAATGAATGATGCGATACCGGAACGAAGTCGTCGTTGTTGTTGTTGGTGTTGGAAGGGGATAACGTGTGTGTTTACCTCTTGTGTTGATGTGTTATGTTGTGTTGGGTGCGCGAAACAGTGACAACTAGGATGAGTGAAAAAGAAGAGCTTTGAGAAAAAAAAGGTTCTCTCATTCTGAGTGAATTGGTAACTCAGAATGGCAAAATTGTTGTTCTGTTATTAATTACGTTCATCTGTCCATTGCTGTCATTTGTCAATGTTCATTATTATTTTTTAACTGTAAATAATTCTATTTGAGTTTGATAGAAACAACACGGTAGTAAGTTTTGCTCTAAATATTTAATATTAAGAAAGTACAAAATTAAATAAATATATTTTATTTTATATTCATTAAATTGTTTTAAATCTGTAGTACATGCTGATTTTAAAGATCAATGGATGTAATTTGGAGATAATAATAGTTAAGAAAATCTTATATATTGGTGCTTTTGTTTTTGTCGATATGGTGCATTTAATTAGTAATTTCTATATTATGAACGTAAATTAATTTATTTTCTAAAATTATAAAAATTTCCTTTTAATCTTTAAATCAACAAACAACAGTCATTTTGATCTTTAATATTTATTTTTGCTGAATTTTTTTATCTTTAATATTATAAGCTAGAAATTATTTTAATTTTTGAAATAGGAATATAAAAATTAAATGATTTATATTTAATAACTCCGAAAACTAAAATGAGTTTTCTTATTTTAAAAATTAAATTTATTAATACTAATTATTACTTCCAGAATTAAGTTTATATTTTATATAAAAAAAATAAAGGGTTCGTAATAAAATAGTACTATGAATAATTTAAACTGAAAATAGAGTAGTGAACATTTTTAAAGTAATTATGTGGCCATGCCGACAGCGTGGGCGTGGGTCCATTTTTGCCTGCTTTAAATTTGGCGTTGTACTGTCTCGTGTCCCTAGACCGCACCCAACTCACACGCTTCGGCGGCTACGCTCGTGTTAATTATTATACTCCGGTACCCCTTGTTTTCTTAAAGGAAAATGCTTATTTGAATGAGATGCTTTACGTAGAGATGCACGAATTCTTTGTATTGCACCAAAGCAAGTTTTACAGCTTTTTTAATTAAAAATTATTTATAATAAAAGTATTGCTCCACGTTATAAGTTTTTTGTTCCTAACAAATAGCATTGCTATTTCATAAATGGTTTTTTCATTTGCTTAAATACATTTTTTCTTATAATTTATTTTTTTTTTTAAATTATTTTAGTCTTATAAAATGTTATTGTTTTATTTTTTGTCCTTAAAGTATTTTAAATAGTAAAAAAATATTATTTAAAATAATTTAAAGACAAAGAACGAAATAATCAAATTTTACAAAGATTAAAATAAAAAATGCATATACAAAAATAAAAATAAAAACACTAAATTAGATGAACAAAAAGACATATTTAAATTTTTTTAATTATTTCTTCTATTATTGGTAGTAATTTTAAATTCTTTAAAAAAGTATAAATTTTAAATGATTTTTTTATCATGTGAAAGTTTGCACAGGTTAAATAGCATTAATTATTTACTTTTACTAATCAACTTTAATGGTTCACTATTTACATATTTACGTTTTCTTGAGAGAAATTATTTTTCTCTCCTATTTATTTCATAGACCCAACTCATATCTTTACAATTTCTATAAATAAAAAACATTTAAGTCTTAAAAACAAATAAGAACTCCTAATCATTTTTATTAGATGTAAATAAATATAAATGATAGAATTTATATTTTATAAGCTATCAAATCATGATTAGTTTTTGTGCATTTGAAGTTTTCAGACAATACACTTATAAGATGATCTGATATAGTATTTAAGTAGTGTATTTAAGAATTTTATTTAGTATTCTTTGTATGCGATTCTTTTGTATAGATAATATTCTTCTAAGATCTATCAAAATCCTATAAAGAATAAATGAAATTCATAATCTTGAAGACGTTGATCCTTAGAAAAGGGCACTATTTGTTGTTTGTAGACCTACTATGATGAAAGAAGCGACTTTCTTACTAGAGTACAAGACACGCTATCTTAATCTCTTCCTTTGTTGGTCGTAGTCACGCTTAAGCCACTACTAGAAAACATTCATTCTACATCGGTTAAACACAGGGTTACTACATCGATCTACGACCGTTGTCATAGTCGATGTCGTTAAAAGTTGTCCCCTATTCTACGACGATCGCAAAGACCATCTTAGAAGGCGGAGTATTCAACGCCAGTGTCTCGACAACCGTCTTAGATATGTCTTCATTCTATGTCGGTCCTTTACGCATGACCGATGTAGAATGCAACACATTCTACGACGGTCACGTGACAAGGATCATCTTAAAATGCGTTGCATTCTACATCGGTCACGGCAAAACCGGCATAGAATGTTAATTTTTTTTTTGCATTCTACATTGGTCACGTCATAACCGGCGTAAGATGTATTTTTTTTCTTTTTTTTGGAATACGAGGTTTTTTTTTGCTTTTTTTGAAGCTGCAAAGTACAATATGAAAACATATTAAAATGAATTCATATAATTCCAAAGGCATATACCCAAACATGTTGTTTTGGTTAACCACTTATATATAATTGGAAAGACACAAATAAAAAATCATATACACACCACATATGCACAATAATATTGCATTGCAGAACAATGATTCCAAATGCATTTTGAAATTTGAAAGATGCTCCTATATGAAGAACAATAAGAGAAATAGATACTACATATTCATTTGATGCATATGTTAGAAAATTGTCACTTCCATGCTTCTTAATTAGAGAGAATGAGAGGGAGACAATCCATGGAGAGATGAATATTCGAAATAGAAGACATGAATATTTTTCTCCAGGTGATGTCCTTTCCTTCTGACTAATAATCCCACTATGCCAAGCCTGTTGCCTTTCTAATAAGCTTGAATCACTCAAAGGAGTCTGAGGATGTGTACCTTGATCTATATCAGTGTTCAATAAAACCTTTCTGCTTGACCCGCTATCATTGCTGGACCTTGAACTATTACACACACATTTAGCCATACAAGTTGTTAAGGATGACTTTGATGAAGACCAGTCACTGATAGAGCTAGCAGGTGAAATACTAGAAGAAAGCTTTGTGGCTGACATCAAGCTTGAAAGACTAGAAATGTCAGGTTCAACTTTATTTCTTGAAGCAATTCTTGAAGGTGTTTTGACAACTGAGAAACATGAGGTTGTCTTATAACTTCTTTTTAAGTAACTAAAAGAAGATTTACCAATATTGTCAGATAAATTGTTACCGGAAGATGTGGAAGTCACTGATCTAGTCGTGGTTGATACTGTTGGACCAAAAGGTCATTTGGATTGTAGTGTTGGCTTATGCATAGAACGTTGAGAACCTTGAAGAATAGATGCTTTTGCCACTGAACTGACTCTATCTGAAGAGGTCAAAGGAAAATAAAAGTTAACTACAATTCAAAAAATGGAAACCATTATGCCAAAATGAGAAGTGGAAAAATGCTAAAGCAAGTTGTAACCACCAACTATTTGTTTTGCCTTGTCCCTTTCACTTTTGACATGTAGATTGCCAAGTGAATCTCTCTTGGATGGAAGAGTGGAACTTAAACTACACCTAACTGGTACCTTTGATTACTTTAAAATAGATGACTCTCTCCTTGTAGCCACAGGCTTCTTCAAAATAAGAAATATAATCATTTAATCAATCAAAATTTCACTGAACAAGGTTGAGTGCTTTTGCCCTCTTTGCCAATCATTAGCAAGCAAAATTAGAAAAGCCACTAGTTCTCTTTAGTGGTTTTACTTAGTTGCATACTGTGGAATTTGTGGGGAAATAGGATTATTCTTCTTTGTCATTTTCCCAAACCCTTGCATGCCAGCACTTGGATTCTTAGAAGCAGGTGGGACCTTCATCTAATGGCAATACAAAGTTATTAGAAAGTTTTTATTTTAATTTGTGTGTGTGTGTGGGGGGGGGGGGGGGGGGGGGGGGGGGGGTTTACAAAATGTAGTTATGGGAGGTAAACATTGTGCCCCTATTCACCCCCGTGCTCCAGTAGAAATCCTTCCCACTTCTCATAGGAAATGGAAATCTCCATTTCTCATAGCAAATTTCCTTTATACAAGAAACCATAGAAATGAAGAGGATCTTTACTCACCATGCACATTTCTCTGCGGTACCTATGTCCCAAATTGATAATAAGTGCCTCTGAGATGGGATAACTTCGGGGACACATACTACACCCACAAAGTCTTGGTACAGCTGAACCAAACCCACTTTCATGTATCTTACCAGACCTTCTACATGATTAATTTTCCATTTCATTTCTTCTTTTCTACCTTGCTTATGCTCGGTTTATGTATGATTTTGATAAAGACTGGTGGATATAGTGGAGACATGATTCCTACAATACACTGCTTTCCATATTGTATCAAGTTGTCTATTTCCACTGATTTTAGGTTAATTTGTTTCTCTACAAATTTAGTTGTTGAACTTTGTTACCTACAAGTACGATTTACTATGAAAAAGGTAACTAAAGGGAATGTAACAATAAAGTTATAGGGCCTTCGAGGTCAATGATTCCTTTCGAAGTATGTGGGAGAGATACTGTCATGTTGTTTCAACAAATGTGCATGCCCTCTAAACACTTTGAAACACACATTCACCCTGACCACTCATCGAAATATTGTCTTTTCTTATCTAAACAAAAGTTTCATATGCCTTTCTCCCTGTAACAATAAAAATTAGGATTTACTTTGTTAGTTTTAAACTTTATATTTATTTTTCCCTAAGGTTCCATGAAAATACTACTGCAATCTCACCTTGCAGCTCTTTCACTAAGAGATTAAATTGAAAGTTCAATCAATGAAGGATTAATTAATTTGCTCTAAAGAGGAGCTTTAGTTGGAGCATGTAATCGTTCAAGAATAACTGGATCATCCTTCATAATACAAATTGAAAAACCTAACAGCAAATGAAATAATGCGAATTAGAACTACATAATGATTCACAAAACAAGTCATAAATGACCCTGTATAAACTCTATCAATAGCCAATCCATGTTCTACCTGTAACTTTGGAACTATTTTTCCAACTGTAATCATTACTTCCATTGTACGAGTACCACCTAACTTGCATATCAAAGAATGGTTGTATAGACAAAATTGTTTTGAACTACTGTATAGACAAAATTTAAATTTGACATATCTAGCTAAACTTAAATAATTTTATGTCTTTTGGATAAGAAAGAATGGTTGTATATTTGATAAATTTTGCTCTATCAGAAGGTAGTATATGACATACCTTATTGTCTTTTTGTTAGACAAACTTTGAAAGGGACGACCATATATAGTGTGGCTAATGCAGACCTGCATACAATTAGTGTTGCACAACAAAAACACTGATCCTATATGGGGACCAATACAAAACGCAACCCCAAAGCAATGCACAATGAATAACATAAAGAAGTAAAATTTAGAGACAGTTATATAACGATGTCGAATTAAAAGTCATGACCACAAATAATCATGAAACTTAAACAATGCAAATTTTACGTTAGAAACAATAATGTTCCTATGTCATCCAAATTTGTCTAATTTACATCCATCTTTCCAACTTGTAGAAAATAGGCTGGCCATTTCTTGCGTAGTGTCGTCATGGTGTCACTGTCTAATGGTGTTCCATTAGAAAAGCACTACAAATTTGAAAAAACTATATAAGGTTACTACATGAAGCATTGAGGTACGATTTCATACTCCACAAATTCATTAGTTAGTGTAATAGTATGCATACCTTGTTCCATTCATTCTTCAAACCGCTGGTGACGATGCACCACATCCAATGCATCACATAATATCCACACTCATAGGCTCCGGCTTGTACATGACTCTACATGCAATATGAAAATACCCAATTAAGTTTGGTCATTTTTTGTTACACATGATAGTTATTTAAAATTTCCATAAATACAGGGATTACAACATACCTTTGGTTCAATCCATTAAGGTGGAAGTCCATTCTCCTTGCCTTGTAAAGTAATGGATATTTTCTTCATTGCACTAAGTTTGAAAATAACAAAAAACGTATATAACATGTAATCTTTTGACTGCTAAGCTACAACTGATGACCAATGCTAAATTTTACAAGCTTCCCAAGTACCTGTTAATTGCAGCCTTAATATGAACATCAGGCTTTCTCCGTACAGAACAAAACCATACTACAACATTCTATCGTGGACACAATACAAGAAGTTGCCAATGTGCCCTGAAGTCAACAAAATCAAATCATCCATCAAATAAATGCAAACACATTCATAACAGCCACATCAATTGACTTATTGATTCAAGTAAGGTCCTAAGTAGACTTCTCGATATGATTCCTTGACCCACGTTTTTATGTACTGTTCACATTCTTGACGCGTGTCCTTTGTGCAACATATAGACTGGGGCTCAAGGAAACCATAAACTGGAGCAAAACCTATGCTTGTACTCCAATCATTCATAAACCTTTTTGAAAGACGGTAAACAATATTGTTAGCCAAATATAGAGTGGACAATTAATTATGACTTACATTACGATATAGAATTTACTTACATCATCCACAACTGTAGTATAGATATGTTCAAACATTTGTCACCTAACATGATTTCAGTTACATCTACATGTGTGATGAAAAAACCATTTGTGGAATTAGGTATCCCAAATTTCGCCTTATCCCATGACAACTCCATTGACTTTTGGTAAACGACATACAACTTCTTAACCAACTCTCCCAGGGGATCAATTGTGGCCACAACATTGGCCCTATCTGGCTGTTCAACAGACTTCAGTGGAGGCTTATTGGATACCAACACCACTTATCATAACACCAATTAGTGTACATGTAAAGATGCTGGACAAAAAATACAAGGGATTCATAGGGGAAAAAATAACCTCATCAGTTACTTTTCTAACAAGATGTCTGGGTCATGCGATGAATGTGCCAATGGCCTGGTTCAGATACCGAACCTCTGATGCAGGAAAAGGGACCTCAGCGTCAGGGTGGTAATATGTGACAACATTCACCCTAACAACGTCATCTGCATAACGAACATTGTGTATGGTGGATGAATTGTTGTACATTTTTCCCAAGGCCACTAGCAAAGTAATTTCATCTTCAACTTTGAACAACCCCATTAGATCCACATCAACATCATAAGGCTCTTTAGGTAATCCTTGTGCCTCAGGTGCAGCACAGCTACCCTTTGTGGTCACACGTGCAACTAAAGCTTGCATTTTTGGCGGCTCAATGGGGGCTGACTGATGTGATGCAATATGAGATAACTCTATTTTAAGTGCTTGTTTTAACTCTTGCTTCATTATCTCCAAATTGCGGTTGTGTTGTTCTTCAATTGCCCTCCTCCAAGCCTCTTGTTGCTGCTTATGTTCTTCTTCCACCTCCTTTCTTATCTCATCCTTAATTCCATCGATGATTTCAGCTAGCTGTTGTTGGCTGATTGGTGGTGAGGACGTGGTAGAAGCACATGACGCTTGGCCAAAGTATTGGCTTATTGTGACACCTGTCCTTGCAACATGAACACGTCCTGGATGCTCAGGTCAGCCTATGGCCGTGTTCAGTATGTCCTGACGCCCATGCGGAACAAAGCTTCCCTACGTAGCCTGTTCCTCTAATGAATCCTGCATGCATATATATTTGTTGAATTTCAATAAAATCAAGTTGAGTGTTAGCTAACGATTATTTGACAATCATTGTAAGCAATGCAGAATGAACTCACAATTTTGTCTGCAATTTGTTGTGCCGCTTTAGAGGTCATTTGGCCAAAACACTTTGTGCGGACCATCTTCCACTTAAGGTGTCTCGACACTGGGGATAGAGGGTCGAGGTTGAGTGTTGGGTTTTCAGTAAACTCATCTTGCTGATCTCGACGCTTCCTCTTCTCATCCATAAGTTTGTTCTCAAGAAGTTCATAACCCCCACGAGACAGTACGTGGGGGAAGTCATTGAATTTCTGAATTTCCTGCACCTTCTTCCGTATACCCTAAAAAAAACAAGCTTGTAGTAATATATATATACACTAGTTAGAATCCATTATCGAATATAAGGCAACTACCACAAACCTGCCAATTAGGGGTTTGGCGGCTTTTTGCAAATTTGGCCCATGTTGCTGGATGAAGACTATACTTCACCGTAGGATCAGATATTTGCTTACCTTCATTGCCAGCATAGATAAATTTAGAAGTGAATGACGACTTAAATTGGCTCCATCTAGTTGCGATTGTTGACATCACCTTTTTTTTTTTGCATCCTTACATTCAGGGATGTCAAATTTGCGTTGCACAACAAAAGGTGTTATGTAACAGTAAGTAAATGATTCCTTTAAAACTAACTTAAAAACAAAATCACAAGCATACGTGAATTTATAACCACTTACCAAAATATCTTCCCATATTAGGTTCTTTAGATCGTTTGGGACAACATTCCAATTCGCGTGGACAATAAGAATTTTTTCCCTTGTGACAACCCCTAAATAACTGTGAAATTTCTCTTTATAAGGCCCCGAGCCTCTACCTGTAGCAGGATTGATGTTCACAACTGGTGTTGGGTTATTTAAGCTTCTAGTAGTCAGCCTTCTGAGCCGGGTGGATCGTCTAGTCCTTTTTGAAGTAACCTTAAGAGGGTTTTCTAAATGTGGCGGGGACGTTGGGGGTGTTGCCATCACGCTGCGGAAAATAACAAAATTGAGTTAAGACAAATTCAATTATGTAATAGGGTGCATGAAGTTGAAAAAATAACTTAGGAATTTATGCATCACAAATAAAACACAGTTACGTAATACGTATATGGTTGTGCTTACACAATTACGTAGGAATGTTCTCCCATAAACCCTCATCATGATTAGTATGATTTACATATACATCATCCTCTTATTTTTCATCAATAGTTGAAGGCATGTCTTTGGAGAAAGGCGACATGTCAGGTGCATCAAGTGTTGAACCATCAATATGGTGATCGGTAGAAATTGTTCTCCCTTGCAAAACCACTGCCCATTTAGAGTCGCAGGGATCTTCTACATAAAACACTTGTCAAGCTTGCGCTGCCATTATGAATGGGTCGTCCTTGTAACCTACCTTTTTAAGGTCTACTAAAGTAAATCCCATTTTGTCTTTACACACACTTGTATTTCCATTGACCCACTTACATTTGAAGAAAGGTACTCTAAATTCACCATAATCAAGTTCCCAAATATCTTCAATGACTCCATAGTAAGGCATGCATGCTTCAATGGGGTTATTGTCAGAAGCACTAGAAAAGTAATGTGATTCACCATCCACACTGACCTCGCCTTTCTGCACACTACTTTTATCATCCTGGGACTTTGTGTAGAAAGAATAATGATTGATATCATACCCCTTCCAAGTTGGAACATTAAAATTTGGACCGACAGCTAGCAATCTAAATATCTTGGAAGCACTGTGATTGGTGAAGATTGTTTGTCTAAACCATTGTATGAAAGTTCTATTATGCTCTTGCAACAACCTCATCATGTTCATTTTCGGGTGAATACAACTAACATGTTGTTTGTGAGCATCTATGAAGGGATGACCTCTACTGTGTTGTGTAATACGTATAGATGAGCTTGAGACAGCTGTTGGCGATCCATGGTTACAACATTGAACCCTTGTGTGCCCCTACCTTCAACGATGTTGTCATGACGACTTTCAGGAACGCCCACAGGTGTAGCGGTGTGTATATATTCTGAACAGAACTCAATAGTTTCCTTAGCAACGTATCTTTCAACAATGCTAGCCTCTGGGCGATATTGATTTTTTGTATATCCTTTCAAGACCATCATGTAACGTTCAACAGGATACATCCAGCGTAAAAATACGGGTCCACACAACTGAATCTCATGCACAAGATGAACAATTAAGTGAACCATGATGTCAAAAAACGATGGAGGAAAATACATTTCTAATTCACACAGGATAATGGCTGCCTGATTCTCCAAATCATCCAATTGTTTTGGGTCAATCACCTTGCTATAGATAGCATTAAAGAAAAAACACAATCGGGTTATCGTAACCCTAACTTTCTCAGGCAATATACCACGAACAGCCACTGGCAACAGTTATTGCATTAACACATGACAATCATGAGATTTCAACCCAACCAACTTTAAATCACTAATTGACACAAGGCTCTTGATATTGGAAGAGTATCATTGTGGGACTTTCACATTTTTCAGACAATGACAAAAATGTTTTTTCTCCTTGGTTGACATTGTGTAACATGCTGGGGGCAAATATGTTCGCCGACCTTGAGGCTGGGGATGCAGCTGCTGTCGTATACCCATGTCGACCAAATCCTGACGACATTTGAGACCATCCTTTGTCTTGCCTTTGATGTTAAAAAGGGTGCCAATTAAACTATCACAGACATTCGTCTCAACATGCATTACATCGAGACAGTGTCGAACATGTAGCTTGGTCCAATAAGGAAGATCAAAGAATACCGACCTTTTCTTCCAAATGTTCTTTTCAGCATGATCCTTCCTTTGTGTCGGGTAACGGTTTCGAGGCACCATGTCTTTGACCCGATCATACACTTCATGGTCGGCTAACGGTTTCGAGGCACCTTCAGTCTCATGGGTTCCATTAAATGTTTTCTTCAATCGTTGATACGGGTGATAATGTTTTAAAAACTTGTGATGCCTTGTATATACTGTCTTCTTGCAATGTTTAAGCTGCATGAAACTCGTCTTTTTCTCACAAATTGGACATGCTTGGTGTCCTTTGACACTGTAGCTGCTCAAATTATCATAAGTTGGAAAGTCATTAACGGTGCAAAATATCATCGCACGTAACTTGAAGGTTTGTCCAACACTCGCATCAAACACATCAACCCCATCTACCCACAACTTGCGCAAGTCTTCAATCAATGGAGTCAGATACACATCAATATTGTTCCCTGGCTGTCTTGGACCCGCTATCATCATACATAACATCATGTATTTGCGCTTCATGCACAACCAAGGAGGAAGGTTGTAAATCATTAGCATGACAGGCAATGAACTATGACTAGTGCTCAAGTTACCAAATGGATTCATGCCATCTGAAGCAAGAGAAAGTCGTAGGTTTCTTGGTTCCTCTCCAAATTCAGGATAAAAGTGATCAATGGTCTTGCATTGTGGAGAATCAGCAACATGTCGGAGTAACCCATCATTTATTCTGCCAAAAACATGTCATTTAAGGTTTGACGAGTCGTCTGCACTAGCAAACAATCGCTTAAACCTTGGTATAATGGGAAGGTACCAACAAACCTTTGTTGGATGATTGTTGTTTGTGCCTACATCATAATTGTTTTCCCCGTCGTTCACCTTGTATCGTGATACCCCACATGTTGGGCAATTCCGCAAACTCATTTCTGTAGAGTATACAATCATTACGAGAAGCATGAATTTTCTGGTACTCTATACCCACCGGACATAATATCTTCTTTGCCTCGTATTGACTTTTGGGTAACATGTTTTCGTTAGGTAGCATATTCTTCAATAACACAAGCAACTCTGTCAGACTTTTGTCACTCCATCCAAATATGGCCTTCAAGTTCACCAAAGCTAGCACCGCAGATAACCGAGTATAGGTTGTGCACCCCAAGTACAATGGGAGCTTTGAATCTGTTTGTAATTCTTCATAATAGGGTTCATGAGCATGCAAAAAACCCTCTTGCCCAAGATCGCGTATCATGTCTTACATTCGATCTCCGGTTTGGACATGTTGTGATTCAGTATCGGCAGTTGTTGACATGTCTGGCAATTCACCGTGCCATATCCAATTTGTATAACTCCGACTGAAGCCATCACAAATAAGATGTGATCCAATGTCATCTATTGACCGATGCCTTCCATTGACACAATTAACACATGGACAAAAATAATTACCACCAAACACTGGTGTATGTTGTTGCGCAAACTGCAAGAAATCTCCAACCCCCTTTTCATACTCGTCACTTATGCGCGGTACTTGAATCCAACTTCGATTCATGTTTTCTGTTGTATCAGAGGGTCTTTTTTATGTCGTATGCTTGATATTCTCACTTTTTCTTATGAAGGTGAGATCATATCCTATTCAGGAACAACCTTTTTTGCTTCATTCATATGTACAAGTTAAGTATGTTATGCGAAATTTGATGAAATTTTGGCAGCATTTCACATGGTCTCTAAGTACACAAAATGAAAGTGGTCAAATAAATTGACCACAATCAAGTATGTTCCCGAAGAACAAAGTAATAAACAATAAATCGAAATTTAATCAAATTTAACACAACATACTTAACCTATAAGTATGAATGAAGTAAAAAATGACAGTCCCCAAACTGTCCAAACAAACAATTCAAGATTCCACACCACAAGTAATCCAAACTATCCGTATTAATCATGGTATGGAATCTCAAATGGGAAACTAGGGTTCACTAAAAATGCACATATTTTAAATGGACAATAATAGTAATATATGAACAACAAAGTAACAATCCAAATATATGAAGGATTAAGTTACATACCTAGATAGATAAAATTAATGATAGAGATGACTGCGATAATGGCAGCTAAAATCAGATGGAGGTAATTATCTTCGTTCAAGGAACAAATTAAATTGTCAAGAGTATCTTCAATCTTCACCTACACAAACATAAGCAGGGGATGAAAATATCAATAAAATTGCAGGCAAAGGCAAAAAAAGCTTTTCACTGCTGTGAAGCACAACAAATATATGGTACATAAACATGACAACATTTATATCTTAATCTTCATTTGTGTGAGAAAAACTGCTAGCAATTTTTATATTAAAAGAAACTATGTCCAGTACCTCAAGATCCTAGATCTGCCATTGGATACTAGCAGAAGGTAAAATTAAAGACAAAGATACCTTAAATCCTATTTGTCCTATTTATATACCGTGATGAACTCAAGAAAAGTAACCATTATAATCAACTGAAAACAGTGAAGCACACAACTAAAAGTAAACCAAAATCTTTAATATTATGGGTTCAATATTGTAGGCAAAAGGACTAATCTTTGGAAGTGGTTGGGAAAAATTACAAACGTGTTGTAGAGTGCAAGAGAGATAGATATGTAGGTTGACTTGTCTTTGGTGGAGTGTAGGGACCTTGCCAGCTAAGGAGGGATGATATATCCAAATGTTCTCGAATTATTTGGGGTTCTCAACCCAAAGTTTTTGTTACTATTAATTATAAATGCATTCATATCGCACTTGAAAACATCGACTTTCAAACCTCAAATCAAATGGCACCAGTCTAGGTTATGACTGTAGTCTTCCTATAGTTAATAGTTCCACGAATAGACTAATTACTTGGTGGTAATACTATTAAATATATGCTTTTAATAGTTCCTCTTCTACCAGTTGGAAGAAAATGTGCCTTATTTAACACCTTTTTATCTAACATCAAATTTGTTTTGATTTGGTGAGACTAATTAATAAATTCATCCTAAAATTGGAACATAGTACATGATTTGAGATACACAAGCTTTTGGGCTATACACAAGGCATAAAGTATATTATATATGCTTAACTTTTGAGTTTGAGAGATAATTTTCTGGTTACTGTAAAAAAATCAAGTGAAATTGAGAATGGAGCAGTTAGGTCACTAGCTAGGCTTTCATAGCTAGCTTTGTAGCAAAGAAAAACAATGGATTTTGAAAGGTTGTTATTTTTATTATGTAATCAACTTTAAGAATAAGTGGTGTACATAGGTGGAAGTTTCAAATTAAGTGACGTAGGACGAAGGGTTATTTTTTGAATGGAAAAGTGTTAATGGAAGCAAGTGTTGAGTGAGAGGATATTTATAACAATATTTTGCACTTTGGAGTTAATATATTTAAGGGGTTGGAGAAGCTAGGTAGAGAAATGAGTTGCTACTTCTTGTTTATTCACGTTTACTATATGAGATGCAAAATAAGGTGGAAGATAAATTTAATGATCTGGGGACATGTGAAAGAGAGGAGTATGAATCTAGGGAAGCTTATGAACAACAAAAAAAGTTTGAGTCCTTAATGGATAGGAAGAGATGACTCAGGTGAACTAATAATAACTAATGGGAAGTAAAGTGCTACATATTTGTTAAAAAATTGACTTATTGAAAGTGAGTCAAAATAAAATAAGTAATTCTGGTTGTTCAGAAGAAAATCAACTAATAATATTTCAATACATTCACAACTTATTATGTTTGTGTATGTAATATTGATTATTGAATTTTTCAAACTGAGTAGGGATACTTTCAGTATATTGAAATTTGAATCTTCTTTTCAATGCTTTCAAGTTTTGAATATGGAAAAGTTAACTAAAAGAACTGTTCATGAACCCTTATTTCTGTCAATAAAGATTCAAGCCTTTATAAAGATGTTGCATACCAAGTCCATAAAAAGTGCCACAGTCTAACCTTGTTTAAATTTTCGGGTTTGTTTTATGAACTTTTGAACATTCCCCAGCTTTATTCGATTACTGTTAAAAAGGAGCTTAAAAACTGATAAAAATTAAGAGCTTAAAAAATTGTATATTTGATCTTTGAAAGATCAGTTAATCTGTATTCAAATATGGTTTTTGGTAAAAATTTTATTAAAATGTCATAATTATTTGGAAACAACAAGAGTGAACTCATTGACTCTTTGAAATAAATAAATCAGTGTGCCGAAAGAAGGAACATTTCAAAAGATCAGATTTTGACGTCAGAAGATCTTATATACTTGTGGGGAGTTTCAAATCAGTGGGTTGGGCAAAGGAACATTTCAGACCATTGGTATGTTATGTTGAAAAATGAAATTAAAAACTCCGATCCTAAGCCATTTCGTTATTTCAATTACTAGTTTGAACACCTTAATTTCAGAAATATGGTTGCAATATGTTGGAATCAAATGAATGTGCAGGGTTGGAAACTTTATGTTGTCAAAGACAAAATGAAGGCATTAAAGATCAAGATTAAATGCTGGAGTAGGGAGACTTTTGGTGGCTTGGATGCGAAAATTTAAGAGTTGTTTAGTGAAATGGATGTGCTTGGTACAAACATGATTGAGGGTCAGATCCAATGCTATGATCAAACAACATTACTCTATGAAGAATCTGGAGATGAATTAGACAAAAAGAAAGCATGTTATTTCAGAAATCCAGGGTCAGATGGATTAAACTGGGAGACTCTAATACCAGGTATTTTCATTGTTATATGAGATTTACACAGTGAAGGAACCAATTGACAACAATACAATCGAGTTGACTTGGATGAAAAAGGGGTATTATTTTGGTAATGGCAGGAGTAGGACTCTGAAAAATATGCATTGTGTGGAATTATGGCCTGCCATCCTTAGGACTTAGGTTGTCATTTGAAGTAGAATAAAGGAGCATCAGTAATTTCATTGAAAATGATGCTTTGCTCCAACAAGAGAGGCCAACCCTCAATATGATTGACATTGTACATGAATTGGAAACTATTATGGTCAATGAGGAACATACAGTTTGTGAGACTCTGTTCCTTAAGTGTTACAACATGCTGGGTTTATAGATCATGTAGTACCCTTCATAAGTCTAAGCATACCGAATGACTCAAAGAAAAACACATACAACCAAGACCCAAGAATGATAACTATTATTAACATTATTACTAGAATACCCATGGGGCCTTTCTAAGCACTAAAAGACCCCTGTTAAAAAGGAAAGTAAAACAGGTAAGAAAATCAATCAACAAAATCCATATTTATTGGTAATTAGAATAAAGCAATTATAGGATTGTCTCAATGCAGATGCAGTGCAACAAATGCTAGAGACTCATGCACAGGAAAAATTATGAGGATAGAGACTATTGAAAAGAGACAAAATTTGTCTATGGTTCTGGTCAATTACACCCAATTAGTGTGAGCCCTGGTTTGGCCTATGATGATGCAGACTATGGTTATATCTTTTTTTTATGCCATCATGGTTACAAATGAAATTGGTTCCACATTTACCAGCTTGAGTTTGTTCTCTCATAATACACAGAGGGCACGATGCTATAACTACCCCGCAAGGCAATTTGGCTTGGAAAGCCACAAAGGCATCAAAATACAATTTTTCACACAAAGAGTGACCAATGTAGATCCTGCTCCAACAATCTACAGTGCTACCCTTAGATAACGAAAGGGAGTGGATATCATAGTCAACCCTAATAGAGTATATAAGTTTTTAACTAGGAAATCAATTGGTATGAGAAACATAGAAGCTGTTTATTTCTTTTTAAAAACTTTTGAACTAGGAAACCAAAATCATAGAATCATATTATCAACCACACATAGTATCAATTGGTAAGACATTTTTTCAGCTTAACAAAATGTTTTCATCATATAACCAAGTTCACTAAAAAACAACCACGACACAATGCAAACAACCAAAACTAATACTAAAAAACATGTACTTCCATCAACCTAGCTACAAGGGTAAAGTGAGAAATAATAAACACCACACCTACTTTGGACAGCAGAGCAGCCTAGGGCACGACGGGGCGCACACAACACAATGCAAAATAGCCAATTGTGACACAGGCAACCACGGCGGGGCAGGCTACGGCACAACAGTCTGGCGAGGCAGGCAACGACACAACGAATGCCAGCTTTGAGGTTCTAAGCTTTTCGCGCGGCATCGTGGAGAATGCGGGTAAACACTTAACGTTTTACGACAAAAACAAATTGAAACAAATTTTATATTTTTTAAAAATCAACAAAGACGGTTATCTATTGACACCCGCCGTAGAATTATGTCTTCAAATTACCAAAATGCCATCGCGACTTGGCTACAAAGACGGGTGTCGAAGATCGTCGTTGTTAAGTTGCCATTAATTACAAAAATGCCACTGACACACATTCTACATCGGTTCTTTGGAATTGCCTTAGAATGTGCGTCGTAAAAAAGACTTTTTTTAGTAGTGAGCATGAGTTCTATTGCACTTAAGCCATAGTTTTTTATGGTGAGTTTGTGTGCGCCCATGCTTAAGCGAGAGATTTGTCACACTTAAGCGATGATCAGTTCTTGCTTAAACATGGACCTATGCTTAGTTAAGAATAGAGTTTCACTTGACCTTGAAATTGAGCTAGAGATATTGTTGAGCATATCTGGATATAAATTCATAAATTTGGGCCCACGTTAGACTAGAAAATAAGGTTTCACTAGGATAAGTCATGATGAAAGTGGAGAGAGATTAGTTAGTACAATAACTAACTTTCTTAATAAATGTAAGTTAGTCAAATATGTTATATTTAGGAATGTAGGGAGAAAAATTACTTATTCTCTTCGTCCAAAAATAAATATTGCATTTGGGAAAAAATATTCAAAATAAGTATCGTATTTGATTTTTAATACAATATTAATTGTTCTTTTTCACCAATCCTCATAATAATCACTTTAGTTTTTTTAACCTAATTATTAATATTACTCATTTTCATTTATTTATTAAGGTTACTTTTAAAAAACTAATATTCTCTTTTTTTTTGTTTAACACTATTATTTTGTGATTAGGGATTTTAAATTATAAAGTGACCATTCAAATTCTCCACATGAGTTATGAATGCCAAAAACAAAAGAAATAGTGAGTGAGTGTAGGCTTCTAGGATGAAGTCCAAAACTCTCTCCCTCACCTGTCTACCCCTAGAACGACCGGTAGCAATAGCTTTTAAACTGAAAGAAAAAAAAAATATATTAAATCATTAAAAAATAAAAATATTCTTTTGTTTTTTATGTTTTTTTTATCTTCTTTGATCTCATGAAGGGCTTTACTAGACTAAGTAGTTTATTCAATCCAACTTCATAGTAGTGATCATCAAACTAGGGTGGTCACTCTACTTGCTTCCCATGGATGTGATTGACTATCTCTTTTAATGGAATTTTGAGTAAAGTCAGATTTTTCCTCAACATCTGTTTTAAAGATCGAGCTAAATCTTGGTCCTTTTTTTGCCCGATAATGTATAATTTTTATTTTTTTTTCTATTTGGTTCTATATGACCTTCTAATGTGTTTTATTGTCCTCATGTGGAGATTCAATCATCTTCCATACGAAGAAAGGAAGGTGATTTTCTTAGTAAGAATCTAGTTGTCAATTGGTGGCACATCTTTGTCGGTGTTGGGTTCTTTCAGCAATATATAGTCGTAATGTTCTAGTTGTGAGATTGATAGTGTGTAATTTGTTCAAAATCTAAAATTTGGAATGAATTAAGTTTTAGAATTTGATTTGAAAATTTGAATGAAATTTGATGTTGGGTCTCTCGCGATTGCTAGCAACAGCAGAAAAATGGTGATGGTAAAGGTGGAAGATAGAAAAAGAAAAGGAAAAAAAATAATATTTTATAAAATAACAAAATAATGTATTAAAATAACTTGCTCATCCAGTGTCCTTTCTTAAATCTCAGCCATTCAAGATTTTTTTAATATATCCTACGGTTATTTTTATTGCCTCACGGGTACACCCCAAAATTAGTTACTTCACTTTAGAATCCACCGTGAGTGTAGAAAGTGGGCTACCGTCTACCGTGGAACGTCCATAGATTTTCCATGTGGTGATTAAAAGATGAAACGTCCATAGATTTTCCATGTGGTGATTAAATGATGAAACGTCCAATGCACCGATTGAGATATAATTGGCTTATGTAATAATGCTTGTGGACCCCACATCACCTGAATAATTGTGTGCTTGAATTTGAACGCGGCCTCCCATTAACTAGCACTAGACTGTCTAGTACTGCATCAATCTGTCACCACACATAAATAAGGAACACATTAAACACATATTTCTTCGGTACCTAAGTATAATATTTTTTTTCAATTTTTTTATAAGATTGTTTTTAAGTTGTTTTTTAATTAATTACTACTTTTAAAGTAAGTGTTATATATTTAAAAGATAAATTTATTTTTTTCTTTTATAAGGATTGAATAAAAATATTGGTATACATTAATTAATTAGGTGTAAAAGTAATTAAGTAAAAAATTATAAGTCTCAATAAATTTAAGAATAATTTTAGTAAAATAATATAAATTATTAACAAATTTAATACTATTAATTATATTATCAATTTTCTTAAAGAATATAAATTATTTAAAAAGAGAAAGTTAAATATTACAAATGTTATACTTATATTACAAATCAACAAATTCTATAACAATAATAATAGCAAATGAAAAATGTTAATCAACATTCTTAATGCATTTGATGAATAATTTTTTTCTTTCTAATTCATTAATAATGTCCTAAGGAGACTAGTTAGTAAGACCATTAATAATTATCAAGTATCATTTCTTCAATAAAAAAACAAATATATCATTAAAATCAGAAACAAATTAAATAACTCACTTTAAAAATGAAAAAAACAATATACGTAAATCTAAAATAAAAAATTCTACCAAGAAATCAATGTTTACTATTTTATCTGTTCAGATTTCAGAGTCTATTACTCGATCTGTAACACATCTATATTTACAATTTAGGTTTGCTAGATACCTCTATCATCCAAATATAACGGTGTTTTCTATTTTTTAAGTTCAAATTTTTAAATGCTATGCGTTGAGTAATTCACACGAAAGAGAGATATCAAGACCCAATTAAAGTTTAAGTAATTCCTTAGTCTTATGTTTAGGACTTTATTTTTTAAGATCCCAATGATAATAGTAATATATTTCTATATTTAAAAATTAAAAATTACTTGTACTAAATTTGATTAAAAAATAAATTATTTTTCAAAAGTACAGATAATTTATAAATATTATTAAATAATATTTTTTAAATTTAAAATTAACAAAATCTTATTTATATTCTGTTGGAAATTGAAAAATTAAATTTTCCGCAACCATAAGTAAAGGCCCAATATGGCCCAAAAAAGAAGAATTAGCATGAACATGATACTTATCGGACACACTTTGTATCCCTCTCTTTGACATAATTCGAAGACCTTTTAAATATAACCCGGACACAAGTTAAGAAAGTGAGCCAATCTACACTTCGCTAAACACTTTTCAGACTTATTTTATAGAACTTAACTATTGATTTTAAGTTTTAAGAAGTATAAATCATCTTATTGGGATTTTTTTTTCTTTTGTAAAGAATGCATTGTGAAGTATTCTACTTGTGAAGGTCATTAATATATATGCAGTGTCTTGGTGTCTTATCTTTTGGATATTAATAGTTTTGATATTTGTGTTTGTATCGTATTCAGAGAACTGTTCATAGTATTAAAGTCAGTTCTTCATAGATCATACTTTTCTAAAGTAACAAATTATTAATTGCTTTCACCATAATTTTATCCTCAACTACTGTTAAACCAAACACACTACTAATCAAACTGTCAATACCATATAACATAGAAGGGTGAGAGATGCCACTCTATTTTTAAGATAGAAATTAAGATAGATATCATATATCATATATTGCTGAAAATACAACAAAGTTACAAGACAACATTTGCAATAGAAATCACAAAGCCACGACAATGACCAAGAAAGTCATCACCCCCATTACCTCTTTACACACTCATGTAGCATGAATCCAATAACCGAATTACATGCCAAATTTATTCAATTCTCTTTTCACATTACACGCAAACACTGTTCAGCAGAGAACATCATTGATTTACTCTTCCATGCAGATGAGGCACCTTATTCCCTCCCCTTTCAGCATAAGATCAAATGCAGTGTTGATCTCTGAGAATGGGACAGAGTGAGTGATAAATTTGTCCAGCTCCAGCTCCTGCATTATCAGTAACACAGTGTCACTTGATGTACCAAAAAATTAAGCAAGAAAATAGCACTTAAATACATTTAAGTTTTTAACCATAGGACAAAACTTACAGATTCTTAAGTGCAGTTTGTGCTGTTGTCCAATTAGAAATAAAGTTTTACTTCCGTTATTTGTGTAACCCTTTTATGCAAACTTTTAGCACACTAATTACCGAGCTAAAACTCTGATTTTAATTGGAAACCAATATGGTTTCTAAAGAACTGTATTTAAATTTTGTCATTAACGATATCAAAAAATGAAGCAAGAAATTAGCACTTAAACACATTTAACCATAAGGACAAAACTTACATATTCTTAAGTGCAGTGCAGTTTGTGCTGTTCTCCAATTAAAAATAAAGTTTTACTTAGAATATTTGTGTAATCCTTTAGAGCAAACTTTTATTACACACATTAAACTCTAATTCTAATTGAAAAAAAATATAGTTTCTAAAGAACTGTATTTAAGTTTTGTCCTTAAATGATATAAAGATAAAATCTAGCATTGTGATCACCTTGTTGAGGTACTTCTCCACAACACCAGGAATGTCAGTGCGGGGTCTATAGTGACCATAGAAGGTACCCTTAAGAGTTCTCCCTTCCATGAACTTCATAGGATGAGTTTTGAATTCTGCATCCTTCTTTGGCACACTAACAAGGACAGCAGTACCCCAACCCTGAGAAGAAAGCATTTGAAGTTCAAATTTAATAATAAGATTAATAATTGCATACTGATGTAGCCATTAACAAGAATAATAATAGCTCAGGGGTTATAGAAAAATACATCATGAGTGCATTCAAATGCCGAGATTGATGCTTGGATGCTTCCTGTGCATTCAATAGCACGATCTACTCCTCCATTAGTCATTTCAGCAATGACCTTAGTGCAAAATAAAGAATTATTAGTTCTCTTGGATTTAATTAAATTACTTTGTATTGAAAATAAAGAATATTTGAAAGCTGAATAGAAGTAATGAATATCATGAAACTGGAACTATTTGATGAATAGGGAAATTGAACTTAATTAGCTAAATTGTTGTATGATATGAACTAACCTCTTGAACTGGTTTGTTGTGATCTTTCGGGTTCACAAAATCAGTGACCCCAAATTGTTTGGCTGACCAAAAACAATGAAATGGAGATTTTCATGAGTAAGTGCATAGCAATGTAATTAACCATTTAATCTTTTAAAATATGCATAATAATTAAATGAACAAAACTCAGGTGTAATACCTTACGTGTTTTTGGTACTATTCTCTATTTAATTTTGGAGTTTTACCTCAATAATTCAACTTGCTAATTGTCAAGGTAAATCTCTAATATAGATAACAGAATAATATCACAAACACTTTGAGACATCACGTCTAAGTTATGTCCTAATTGAATCTACCTTGTTCAAATCGATTGGTAAGTAAATCAACCCCGATGATTCTAGATGCACCAGAAACCCTTGCCCCTTCACAGGCCTAAAATGCAAATTACAAGGTAAGAACTATGGCCATTATTATAGTCTCTTAATTTATTGAGGGAAAAAGACGAGAAGGATAACATACAGCAAGACCAACAGCTCCTAATCCAAATACAGCAACAGTATTATTAGGCTTTGGCTTTGCAACATTCACAGTAGCCCCAAAACCTGCATGCATGTGTACAAAATTAATATATACATTAGCAGAAGTGTTCAATTTATATGCACTCACATTATAAAGAGTTTTTTTTTTAATTGTAAACTAATAAAAAATCATTCTAAGTATTAACTTCTAAGTATTTTTTTGTTGTTGTAAAAAACAAAAAACTTACCATACATTATGTAAGTTTGCATGCAATGATGATACAAGTGATTTATGATTGGATGATAGTCTAAAAACTCTTTACACGATCATTGCATAATTATTTTCAATCAAAAGAGTAATCAAGATTGTTTGTAACATTTTGTAAAGACTAAGATTCTAAAGAGGATAAAGCAAACCTGTGCAGAATCCACAACTGACAACAGCAACTTTGTCAAGAGGGGCAGCAGGGTTGATCTTGGCGACACATCCTTCATGGAGAACAGTGTATTCACTGAAAGTGGAGGTTCCAACGAAGTGGTAAATAGGTTGTCCATTTTTGGAGAACCTTGTTTTGCCATCACTGAGCATCACTCCTCTGTCAGTGTTGATCCTGAGAAGCTCACACAGGTTGCTCTCTTCAGACTTGCAATAGGTGCATTCACCACACTCCCCAGTGAATATTGGGAGAGCATGGTCACCTGGTTTCAGATGTGTCACACCCTTGCCCACGCTCTCCACAATCCTATAGTTCATTCATTAACACATGACCACAAATTAATGGGTAAAGCATGCACTTTATGCTCATGTAAGCACAACCAAATAAATTACTTACAATATTTATAGAGTTTAATGATCATGCACCAATAATATAAAATAATTTTATATTATTATTCAATCTCAAATCATTATTAATATGACTTTTAAAGTAGAGAAAAAAGATTACATTAACAATATAAAATAATTTTACATTATTTTCCAATCACAAATTATCATTTATATGACTTTTAAAGTAATTATAATAAAAATCAATAATCTTACATACATGATAAATTGTAATTGGATGATGGTGTAAAACTATTTTAAACCATGAGTGCATAACTATTTTTCTGATATTTATACATTGATTGATGATGGTTTTTTCTTTACTTTTTTTTTAATCTAACTATATATTGATTTGGTTTGTTGGGTTTTAAACATTTTATATCAAGGGAATTTAACCCAAGAGAATCTGTCAAAAGCAAATGAAATTTGAGAAAGTAGAATGTATACTCAAGGTATCAAGCCCATAATTAATCTTGAAGGAAAAATGTTAAGAAATTTTTTATGTATCATATGAACACTTTTAGGAGTTTTTTTTTTTTGCGGGAGGGGGGGGGGGGGGGGGTGCAATTTCCCTATTCCGGAATCTTTTTACTGTTAATTTTAAGAAAAGGATGTCTAAATTTAAAGTTCAATTTTGATATATAATCATAGTAAAAAAATTACACAATTAATAAATTACGAATCATTTTAAATATGCTTTTAATATAAAATTCATTAATTTATGACCTGAACTTTAAATGTTCTAATTAAATTCCTAGATTTATTGGAACTTTGAATCGTACAGATATCTGGTGAATTTTTTATCATGGCCTGCACTATATTATAGTTGAAGTCGAATCACTTACTCCAGAACTCTTGATGAATTAGGTAAAAAGTATGAATTGAATTTGGTTTCCAGATTTATCATATGTTTTAAAAAAAAAATGTTGCAAAATCTATTTTAGCAGTTAGTTATGTGATGTGAAACCCTTTTGTACACATTTATCATCATGTGCTTTTCTATTTTTTATTTTTATATTATGTTGGACTCTTAATAGGCATCATAGATCGCCTTGCCAAGTGTCAATATTCTTTTATTAAATTTACTTAATAAGTTTTAAAGTGGAACTAGTTTGTACCCACATAAAATAGAGTTATTTAATCAATTATCAGTTGAAAATATTTTTTTTTCAAAAGTAACATACCCTAAGCTCCTTTCAAAAAGAAAAAAAACATACCCCGAAGCTTCGTGGCCTAAGATACGAGGAAACAGCGGAGTCTGGCCCTGTAAAGCAAAAACGACAAAGCATGAATGCTAGGCCTCAAGGAACATCGATAGTCGATTCATAACTCAAAGTATTTATGAAGTAAGATTTGGTGCATGAATAAATTTTATTTTATTTTAAAATTATTTTTTATGAAAATAAAGGAAAATATTTTTTTTTCAAAATTAAATTGATCGTAATATTCAATTTTATATTAAAATTAAGCATGATCAAGTTTTGAAAGAATGAATCCTAATACTCACATAGGAAGAATCTTCCCATTGATAAAGGTCAAAGATGTTTTGAAGGGTGTATCGTACAAATCAATACTAAATTTGCATGTGTCGATTTGCCGCGTTTTTAAATCACTCTGGCCATAAAAGATGGGTCCATGTATTAAAAGATTTCAGTTTTTTTATAACAAAAGTGAGATCAATTTTATTAATTGTCTCCTTTGATTTCGAGAAATTAATTTTGGGATCGATGTGCATAGAGGAAAATAAATAAATAAAGATAATAGGTTTAGATAATTTTTCAATCGCTGTAATATAGCTTGCTTTCCTTTTGGTTCTATTAAATTCGTTTGTTTTGTCTTTGTTATTAATTTTTTTTAAAATTTTAGTTTCTGGCTAATAAATGATGACATGATAAATAAAAATTGAAAAATGATGTTTAATAAATAAAAGGTATTAAAATGTATAAATATTTCAAGAGATTTCCCAAAACACTTGTCACTTTTCCTTTCCTTGTAAAGCAGGTAAAATACACAAATAGGACACATGTCTTATATTATTTTGGAAAGAGACTCGTTGAAATTGTACATGTAACATTTGTACGGCTTCCGTTTTGCTTAGATTGTTTTGCAGAAGAGATCAAGAGACTCATTGGAATATTCGAGTTAGGTCTTAAATCTTAATCATCTCATCATAGAGACTAAAACCAGAGTAATTAAATTAAAAAAAGATAAAATAATTAAAATTTATGTTTTAGATTTATCAATAAAAAATATTTATTGTTGGTTTTTATAAAGTAAAAAATCACACATATATTGATAAAAATATAATATATGTTGACGTAAAAGTTTAACATATAACTTTTTTTTAAATAAAAAAATTCTTTTTAAGTTTACCTCCCTCTCACTATTGCATTGCCTCGATAGTCCTGAGTAAAAATGTTAATTATTAGTATATATATACTATATACCTTAGCATCCCACCAGTAAACATCTGTACGGCAAAGGGAGTTGAAGAGGATCTTCAAACGCACTTCACCTTTCTGGGGTGGTGCCACTTCTATGGTTTCTATCGATAGTGGCTTCCCTGCTTCCCATGCCACCGCAGCTGCATGCATTTTCACACAAAACAAACAAGGCACAACCAATATACCATAAGAAATATAAAATAAATAAACTGGAAACTTTTCAAAAATGAACTCCAAATCAGAGAAAGAGTAAACTCTTACTTTACTTCTTAATTTCAAATTATAGCTATCATTTTGCCTTATTTATAACTTGAAAGACAATTTTCAATGATGGTTGAAATGGTTTTTCAATAAAGTTGATTGATCATAATATAAATGATGCTTAGAAATATCAGGAACAAAGAGTCCTTTTCAGTATAATTATAGCTAGGTAGGATTAGTTTTGTTTTTATTTGATCCTGTAAAAGTTTCTGTTTAATATTAACATTTTTTCTCTTTTTTTATCAGTTCAAAATTATAGTACATTCTCCAACAGATAACTTTTTGTCAATTATGAGAATTTTTTTTACTAATATTAAAACTATTATACATAATTTAATTGTAATACATTATCAGTGTAGTTTTTTATATTAATTATTTAATCATACGTTGCTACAAAATTAAAAAATATTGGAATTTTATAATAATTATTTAAAAAAAATCATATATAAAATAATTTTTAATTAGTTGATAATATAAATTTCTTATATGTAATAATATCTCAAATTAACCTCAAACTATTAGCTCAACAATAAAGACTAGGTATAAAAAAATAAAAAATATAAAAGACCAAAATAAAACAAAAAGTTAGAGCATTAGAGTGAAATAAAAAAGAATGAACAATAAAGTAATAAATTTGCCATTATGATATGCCGTACAAGAAAAAATGACAATGCAAACTATGGCAACTGAAGCACATTCAACATTCAAGAAATTAAGCAGAGATGGAGAATGATGCATGTCTCACCTCTGCACTTGATGACCTGACCAGCTGTAGACATGGCTTCAACAAGATTCCACGAGGAATTTAATTAATTATTTGATAATAACTTGATGAGAATGAGATGATTCGGACTTTAGAGATTATGCCATTATTTATAGTGGGGAAAAAATTTTGAGTTTTGTGTACGGAAAATCACTATATATTGAAAGGGATGCGCGTTATGCGAGCGACAATTGTTGGTCCATCAAGCCATGAAAATGGATAAGTATTGTGAAGGACGATTTAAATTTAAGTAAAGTTTCAATAGATAAGATAGAATGTATTTTAGCATATTTAAAGTTATAAAAAAAATTATGCAAATTAAATTCATTCAGTGTATATATACTATCAATGTGAAGATTCAAAATCAGCATTACATTGTTTTGAGTAAAACTGAGAGCGTATCTTTTAAGAAAAAACAAAATAGTTCAGAGGATATATAGATCTCACCAAAGATTATCCATTAAAAAAATTAACTATTATGACTCTGATATCATGTTACTAATCCATGGATCAAAGAGATAAAAATCAAAATGCACAGTAAAGAAGTGAGAAAAAGTTAAAAACTGAAAAAATGAATTTACTCAAATGAGAGAATATTAGTTATCATAGTAAAGTCTTTAGCATATATATATATATATATATATATATATATATATATATATATATATATATATATATATTAATAAATTTATTATACATAATCATAAAATTCTTTATTTTGTCAATGTATTCTAATAAATTCTAAAAAATATAAATTGGAGGAAAAATATATAAGATCGTAAATAATAATAATAATAATAATAATAATAATAATAATAATAATAATAATAATAATAATAATAACAATAATAATAAAACATGTATTATTTTACCGGGAAGCAAATATTAAGAAATCAAATTTGCTCTAAACAAAGTGTGTTTTAATTTACTCTTATATTATAAATATGAATCTTCATCCTTGAACGATAGTAGTCTCAAGAGTTATTACTGAGTGAAAACATTTAGGTTGTATTTGTTACCTGCGATAGAAGACAGGTTTTGGTAAATGATGATCAATGGAGAAATAAAAATGAGTGAGGTGGTCCCATTCTGCAACATGCAGTCATCTTTGCAGTTTCAAAAAAATATTAATGGGATAAAAAGTCTGTTCTATCCTCTTAAATCTCTACTTTCATGTGAGACCAACTTTGGTATTTTTGTTATTTCATAATATAAAACAATTTTACAATATTATTTTCTTAAACCAAACAAATCAACGTTCAATTTTATTTCTACTCTAATACTCTCTTTTTCAAATTATTTCTCCTCAATTATATTTTATACTTGATTTTCTTATTCATTTATAATTTCTATCTATCATTTTCATCCTTATTTTCTAAATTTAATTTCAATAATTTTAAAATTAATTTATTAATAATTAAAAATAATATTATATCACAATATAAATTATTTATCATAAATTTAAAATATAATTTATATTTTAAAAATAATTGTTTATTATAAACTTTAATGTATAAAAATAAACATTTATTATGTTCATTAGACTAAAATACTAGTTTAATATAAGTCCAAATATGGTTTTAATACTTATTAAATACCACAAATCTTCTGTTTGATAATACCTTGATTTTCTCATTTTTAAAAATATAATTTAGTTTTTATGATTTTTTTTCCTATATAATTTTTCTGTTAAGTTTTTGTTTATTTTGTCTCTTAAGTGTTTTTGTGATTTCACAAAAATTTAGAAGGAGAGTATGTTTAAAGAGAGTAAATAAAAATAGTGTAATATTTATGCATTGATGGTTTAAATAGTTTTGTATTTACATTTAATCACAAATCATTATTTGAATTACTTTAACATGATTATGTTAAAAGTTAACAAACTTATCCTACATAATATATTGTGATTAGATAATTGTATAATTTTTTGGTAAAATTGTATTTTTGGTCCCCCAGTTTATCTTTAGCTTCGGATTTGGTCCCTCAATAATTTAATTCACAAATTTGGTCCCCTATTTTGTAAAATCGTGTAATGTTGGTCCCCAGGCCACAATTGGACGTTGACCGTTAACAAGTGATGTTAACGGTCACGTGTCACGTTCTTATTAAATGATGACTGACACGTGTCATGTTATGATTGATCAATGAAAACAACAATTCATTTCATATTTCATAAAGTTGACATCCAATCAGAACATGACACGTGTCAGTCATCATCCAATAAAAATGTGACACGAGATCGTTAACATCACTTGTTAACGGTCAACGTCCATTGTGGCCTAGGGACCAACATTGCACGATTTTACAAAATAAGAGACCAAATTTGAGAATGAAATTACTGAGGGACCAAATTCGAAACTAAAGATAAATTGAGGGACCAAATTTATAATTTTGCCTAATTTTTTTTATACTGTCAACATATAACTTTTTTTCAAATAAAAATTTGTAGCTTTTAAATTGATTGAATGGGTTAGCAAAAAATAGCATTCAAGAATTTCATTACAACATTTTAAAAATAAGAGTTTAAGTAACTGAAAAGCAAAAAGTAACATATTTCTTTCTTTTTTTTCATTCTGCAAAAAAAATATTTTTTTATAAATAATAATAACATATTTCGACGTTTAATACATAGAAATTATCAATTAATCCTATAAAAACCTACAAAGAATTTTAAGCACGGGGCGACAAGGGAAGGTGAAAGATACAAATCATATCGATGGCTGTCTTAAAAGTCTCTAGGCTATTCCATCATGGAGTTGGCAAACAAAATAAAAGCTAAAATCATTACTAACTAAATATCACTGTCCAATTTTGGTCTATGATCATTGTAAATTGAATGTATTGTCATTTACTTTCATTTAAATTATATCCATTTGTTTATTTTAATTCATTTAATAAACTAAAAATAACAATTAATACATCGTTAAATGAAAGAAAGAATATTTATTATTCATGATAGGAAAATGTTTATTAACTATTTATCAAACTCAAATCCCTCTTATCAAACATTAAGCACTTTTTTTATTTATAAGATATAAATTTAAAATTTTTTTTATAAGATAATTTATAATGTTTCTTATATTAATTATTTTTAAGTCAAGATATCTCTAATTAAATGGGAAAGAAAAATTGTACTAGTAAACAATTATAAGAGAGGGTATCAATGCCAAGAATGGCCTTTGGAAAAGTTATAAATTTAATGTTGTTATTTAAATTAATCAATTTTTTAATTGTGATGAATTAGATAATTTTATTTTATAAAAAAATAAAAACGAAAGAAGTAATAAAATAAGATAATTATTGTACGCCTGAATGCAAAATTATATACAAAGACGTCCTCCGAGGTTAGTGACGATTATGCTTAAATCTACTTAATTTAGAAATTACGTACATCTATTTTTATTTCTTTATTTTATTTGTTTTTATTATTGCACATTGACGCCTCAAATACGTACCTTCCGTGCCTACAATTATATCTCTTTTCGTTCTTAGCTTCTATAATAGTTCTATTAAATATTTATACGTAGTAATGTCGTGTTGCAGAAATACTAGAGTAACAATATCAATTGACATATTTTAAAAAAAAAAATCAATTAAGATAGTATAATAATTTCTACAACATTTTTTTTATTTATCTATGATCTCTCTCGATTATATTTTTTTTATTATATCTCAAAATTCTTTCTTTCTCTCTTTTAATTGTACAAATATTGTGCATTTCGTTTTACAAGTGACTTCTCCTATATCAAATTTTTATAACGAAATTTTACCGGAAAAATAGACAGTAGAATATTTGAATATCATATGATCGATAATAAAACAAGCTCAAGTGATTCACCAAAGCGACGAGACCATGAAAGTTGCTTAAAATACTACACAATTTTAGTACTAATCTCACTGGTTTTAAAAATAATAAGTGTAATTATTCATATCACCAAAAGAATAAAAAAAAAAAAATCCATATTGTCATATATATCTAAGAAGCGTATATATATCATCGCACAGTTTCTGGTTGTTGCATGCATGACTAGTTTTAGCTAAGAGTAGTGCAGTCAAGTTTTTGTTTGATTCCATTTTGTATGTCAAGTTCCTTAAATTGTAAGGTTCTTAATTTCCAGCTGTGCTTTCGGACTCATGCATGCTTTAATTTTTGACGTATTGCACCGTTTCAAATTAAGTGTAGTTTAACTTGTTTTAGTCAAGAGGATAATTAAGTGATGTGTTCAGTAGAACTTAATTTCTAGTGTAATATATATATACGTACGTGGCGGTGTATGGCTTTTTCTAGCTATTGAATTTCACGACGCGCGTTTTAATCTTGCATTGCATGATATCCAAGTGTTGCTAATTTACAGATTTTAGCAAAAAGGATATATTATAGATTAGTCTTCAAATGGGGTGTTGTTTTTTTAAGATTCAAATTTTCTAATTTCAAGTGTCTATATATACATTTGTCTTCTTTTACCAAAGCTTCTGATTAGATTACCTTTTTGTATCCATGGACGGATTTAGGGAGGCAAACAGGGATCTGATCATCCCCTCTCTCAAGATTCTTTATATATGTATGAGAAAAAAAATCGAAACAAATATTTATAAAGACAAATGATAAGAAAAATAGGATATTGAATTAATAAATTTGCTTAATTTTTTTAGTAGTGAATCTTGCTTTTAGTTTTTCACATAAAATTAATAACAAATATTTTCATAAATTTACTTTTTATTAAATAATTATTTATTAAAAATTAGATATTTAAATTATTATAAAAAATTTGCCCCATTGATATATTTCTGGATACATTCCCGTTGGTACCGTACCCTTATATTTCATGGTTTAAGGTTTAATTAATTTGTAGGTGTAGCTTAAAACTGGTTTTGGCAAAGAGCTTGATCTTCAAGAGATTTCTTTGATTCTCCTTTCTAGTGTAAAGTCATGTCTAATTAGCTATGTCTAAAATGATGAAAAGAATGAGACACCAACGATGACAAATTAAGTTGCGAAGGTGAATTTGTACGTGAAGCTTCTTTACGTACATTCACCTTTTCTAATTGTGATTTGGGCATCAATAACATGAAGGGTTGGTTAGTTCTAAAATAGCCAATTAATGACCGTCCGAATTCTCCACTAGAGATGTCTAAAAAATTATCTTGCGCAAGATATTTGTACAAAAAATAAAATTACTCCCTCAGTTTACTTTATAATTCTCATCTTAATTATTTTATGTGAATAATGTAGGTTTTGATGATGCTAAAAAAAAATCACTTGATCATGATTGTCATCATCAAAAAGAGAAAAAATGTGAATGTATGAATACATGATTTTGATGATGTCAAAAAATAATCAAACAAGGTTGTTTTCAAGATTACTTCAACAAACATTCAAAGATTAAACTCTCTGATTAACTTTGTGGGATTAGAATGTGTTTGTTTCAAGGATGAATTTTTGTATGCTTTCTCAAGTTGTTTGTTTCATTCAAGGGTGTGAATTGTGCTTTGCTTTGAATGGTTGAATCTTTTGTTTTTTGTTTTTACTTTTGTGATGGAAAAATTTTGCTTTTGAATGTTTCTTGAATGGATTAGGGCTTATTAGTTCTTTTTTTAAAATCCAAATCAGTTATTAGAAGATGCAATTCAATATCTTAAATTATTCATTTTCGAGGTCTTGATTTTATCAAATAGAAATAATTTGTAAATAAATTTTCAATTTTCAATTTTTGTTTGCGTCAAATGGACCAATAGAATAGAATTGATAACAGTCACAGACTTACATACTATTTCATGTTGTAGTTGGATTGAGTTTCTAGATGTTTTTGTCTATTGAGCTTTGTATTCTTTTTCTATGGCACCATAGTATATTGCACTTTTAATATTTTCAATTCTTGTAAGTTGGTCAAAGGGGAGTTGAGCCTTGAAATGGGTGATAGCATCAAGGGCAAGGGGACAATTCAGGTATAGATTTTGTGGCTCTTGCTATCTGATTAGAATTTCATTCAAGCTTTTGTGTTGCTGCTTATCAACGATGTATATTTTATTATGCATATTGTAGGGATTCTCTGCAGTTAAAGCATTCTATGAGCTACTAAGTTAGTCCAACATAAATGTTCTAAATCCTAAAGAAAACAAGCTTATTGCTCTAGTGGAGCTTTGCCTTATCTTAAAGATGTTATATAAAATACTAATAATTAGGTAATAATTTTTGCTACCTTACTGTTATGCTGTCTCCTCACTTAATGGGATAAGTCTATTAAAATCAATGGATTATACTTCCAACATCATCTAACATATAGATACTGTAATTAGGTAATATATATATATATATATATATATATATATATATATATATATATATATATATATTAAGGGTCATTTTAGAAGGAATTGTGTTACTCACTGAGTGGATTTTCATGAATCGGATGATTTTGCTTGGTTCAATTTATGTAATTTACTTCAATTTTTCAATTTTAAATAACTTGCACAATTTGAAAGTTTATTAACTTTTTTTTTCTCATTTGAACAATCTCATTTAAGTTGTTGTTGATGAATTGGCAAGTGGACCAATGCGTCTCAAGTAGTAAAGTTAAAATGAAAGTCAGAGTATCGTATCCATAACAACTTTGTTTGTATTTATGTAAATGAATATTTGATTAAAAAAATGATTTGGAAAGGTTATAGAAAAATAGTAATTTAAATTGACAGAAAATTAAATCAAACAAAAGGAGAAATTAAACAGGAATTTAAATTAAAAGACAAAAAGATTAGATAACCTAGTAATATTGTAGAAGTAAATTCAGAAGATGAGAATGTTGGGAACTTAGCCTACTAGAGCTACTCATTGATGTAATGTTAATGATTTTTCTCTATTTATAATTATTTCAATTTACACCTGTATCTACTAGTATACTCTAACTTTGGTCCTCCGCATGAAAGAACCTAATTTATCTATTTTCTCTCATAAATCCCTTTGTAGAGCTAAAATGATAAATTGCATTAAGAATAAAGATGTATAACAGACTAAAAAAATATCAATCTATCCCTAGTGATGACTTTATCTAGATATCATTTTCCAGTTCTATTAGAAAATGTAATATTATTAAATAGATAGGAAGAGAAATTACATCAAGAGTAGTTGACTGCCAAGTTTCCAACAAAGGAGGTTTAACCTCTCATTGTCATGGAGACTTTACAATTACAAGAGAGAAATATTTAATAAATGAGAAAAAGATAAGAAAGAAAATGAAGGGAAAAATGACTTCTCCTTCTTCTAGCCCTTGCCTTTTATAAGGAATTGTATTCTCTTGAAATTTTCGTGTGTCGTTTCTTTTTTTTTCTCTTCTTTTATAAGTGCAGATTAGCAGGCTTCTTGCACTAAGTCTCTTCCTCATTTTTTTTAAATTCACTAATAATTTTTTTTAAAATTAAAAATTATAAATAAAATCTTATATTTTTGTATTTTGTTTCATATACATTTATATAGTTGAACCCACTGATTTTATTTTTTTATAATTTATCCCCATTGACTTAGGATCTTGGGTCTACCACTAGACATGCCTACAATTACACAAGAAATGTTCCCTTCATGACCAATGAGATTTTGACAAACCCCAAGAGTAGTAGTCTCCAGGGCTGTGGAATCAATTCGATCAATGAGACCTTTGCCTTACCCCCCCCCCCCCCCCAAAAAAAAAAAAAATTTAGGCCCCTAAAATTTTTTTATTACTAACTATTAACAAATTTTAACTAATCAAAATAAAATAATTTAGAATCTCTTTCTTCCCTAAAAATTAGTCAATCAATATCATTTTTTAAAAACTTAACCAATATCACAATTAATGTCATTTAAAGTATTTTATTTATCCCAAAAAAGTAAATCCCTATTAACTTTCCTTTAATCTATCCCAATTTCCTAACTAACGTATCTCACTCTCCTGATTCCATTCTTTACGTTTTTTCATCTCCTCATCTTCTGTTCATAAAAAAAAATCTATTCTTCTCCTTCCTTTGAATGAAACCTATTGTCTATTGATCAAACTTTGTCTCCACGGCTCAACCTCTCGGAATTTGACATTGTCTGGATTCTGAACGCCTATAAACCGCATTCTTCTTGGCGTCCCGCGTACGAAGCCTTTCATCTCCATCCCGATGGATTGGTGGAACGATTTATTTCACGGGTATGACTCTGGGTACGTAGCAATACAACACGTATCACGTAGGACCCTTGCGCCTGACACAACATCTAAACAACAAAATCTCTGTCTGTTTTCAATTCTAGGTTCTATCGTTCTGTTCATCGATCATCATTTTCTATATTTATTTTAAAGTTTAGTTTATTTAGATTTCTTTAATATTTAGTTAATTTTTTTATTTTGATTATTTACAAAAGAAAATGTAAAATTATAGGAAAAACGGGTTTGCATTGGCTTTAGAATCCACAGAAAAAATGGCTATCGAAATGGATATAGAGCCAAAATTTTGTGAAAAACGTAAAATTCATAGAAAATCTCATTTTGATGAAAATATTAGTAATGAGATCACACATTCACCTAAAGAATTTTTTCTTATTGAGTATTTTTTATACATATTAGATCAATCAATTAATTCTATTGAGACACGATTTGAACAATTTTTACAATATGAGACTATTTTTGGTTTTTTATTTGATTCCAAAAAAATTAAAGCTTTAGATGAGGATGAATTGAAAAAATATTGTATTAATCTTGAAAAGTTTTTAAGGTTTAATGAATACTCTGTCAGAATTGAAAGTACTAAGAGAAGTTTTAAGAGAAGAAATTAGCAAACCAATAGAAATATTGAGTTATATTAAAACTTTAGATTCTTTTCCAAATGTTTACATTGCATATAAAATTTTATTGACAATCTCTGTAACAGTTGCTACTGTTGAAAGAAGTTTTACAAAATTAAAATGACTTAAATCATATCTAAAATCAACAATGTTACAAGATAGATTGAATGAGTTAGCTATTTTATCTATTGAAAGTGAAGTGTTAGAATTGCTTGATTATAAAACTCTGATAAATAATTTTGTAGTTAAAAAAGCTAGAAGATTAATAAAAAAATAATATTTTATATAATATACTAAGTTTCTTTAAAATTCTTGTAAAAAAGAGACTCATTTAATATTTTGTCTTAGGCCTCAAAATGTCTGTACACGACCCTGATGAACAACGGCTGTGGAAGGTTGAGCGGTTGGCTCCCTGATCATTATTTATTTTTTTTCTTTCCAATACCTCTACTTGTGCAAAATAAGGGAAATAAACTTTTTCTTCAATTTACTGAATTGTGCTGTGTCAATTTCTATATACTTGAATTTTCTTTTTCTTGGCATTCTAAGTACTTGACCGCGCGCAGGCCTACATTCCGTTATAAAAAGATCTGAAATTTCAATCTTTGCATAGCTATATTTCAGGTATTGGAAATTGGGTGGCAGATGAAGTGTTATACCAAGTACAACCTTCATTTTCTAACTGATTTCGAATCTTTGTTGTTTCTCATTATGTTTTTAGTGGATGATAGCGAAATTTAAATGTGGCCTTAGAGTTTATACATTGCTTATTAAGCTTTAAGTTTTAACATTTTTTTTCAATTGAGTCTTTTTAGTAATTTATATATATAATCCTGGATAAGGATAAAGCCTTGATCACATGCATGAATTTTAATTTATATATATAATCCTGTTTTTAGTAATTTATTTTAAATTTTATTTTATTTTTAGAAAAAAAAGACATTCTAATTAAGCCTTGATCCGTTGACCTTTTACATTATAATTAAATTCATTTTATTAAGCCTTGTATTATTGAAATTTAAAGCTCAAACTCTTACAAGTTAATTATGCTTTTTCTTTATTTACTTTGAAGTTCTAAATTTATACTATGGGTATATTGTGTTTTAAAAGCTATTGAGAAGAAACAGTGGTAATTTAAGTATATTTGCTAGTACTATAT
This sequence comes from Glycine max, assembly GCF_000004515.6. Lineage (NCBI taxonomy): Eukaryota > Viridiplantae > Streptophyta > Magnoliopsida > Fabales > Fabaceae > Glycine > Glycine max. Next base: position 9,981,293 of record NC_038249.2, on the reverse strand, counting down.
ATATTTCAATTCTGAGAGAAATTGTCACTTGGGTTTACTCTATTTCTCGATTTCTTTCTTTCTTTTTTCTTTGCTTCTTGTGACAGTATCTTGTGAGCTGTTTTTTTTTTCTTTTTCTGTTTTCTTTTCACCCTTAAGAAACAAAAAAGTGATGCATGTAGTTTTTTCTTTGAATCTATGTGCTAATTTAAGAAACAACTGAATGGTGTTTTCTGTTTTCTTTATTTCTTTCTTATTATTTGTCTCATTTTTTTTTCTTGTTATTTGACAGGGGGATGATTTACACATGAGTTGCTATTATATTGATTGCTATCTCAATGCATTTGCAATTTTTTCGGGCTAGTATAATGTATGTTTTCCAAAATCGTGTTGCATGAGCTCTCTTTCCGTTGAACTACAGATTTTCACTAAGTGGATTTGTAATTTTCCCTTCAAAGTATGGAATAAATACTCATAAAAATATCATATAGAATAATTTACATTTGAAATTATGAGTAAAAAATGTTAACTTGTTGAATTTGCAACCTTGCCCAAAGTTTCTAGACTTTTGCCCAAAGTTTCCAAACTTTGTCTGATTTAGCAAAGCATCTAGCAACAACTGTGAACATAGTATTTCCAGGTGTGGACATAGTAATTCCATTTGTTTTTCCTCTTGTGCTAGATTATACTCATAGATATAGATATTCATTTCTTTCGGTGGGTTGGGGAGGGTTAGACTATGAAGTTGTGGGGCTTATTTTGATAAGAACTTTAACTTCAACTCATGTTATTCCTTAATTTTTTTTTAATCTGAGAGACTAAAAAACATGGAGTACTAGTGGAATTTTTGCAATGATAAGTAAAATGAAGTTGAGGGCACGCGGTTCAACATTGGAATTTCTACAATGATTAAGTTCCTTAATGCGACATATAAGGTATTTTTCTTTTGTCTATCATTCTTACAATATCTTGCCCCCCTCCAAATACATAAGGTATTTTTCTGTTGATATACCAACAATGGTGGAAGTAGCATGTCAATTGGTAGTGTGGAGGGGTGGCTGTAGCAATGGTTGCAAGCATGTGGCTGTGAACCTATGAAAGGCCAAAATTTTTGAAATGGTCATTCCTTTTAATTTGTATTGAATGATGTTATTTTAAGATTATAAATGTTTGCAATTTATTCCGTTTTCTTAATTTTAATCATGATCAACTACAACTTAAAGTGAAAGCATGTTTAAAATAAATTTAATATTTGTCTACATAGATCAATTTTGTTTACCTAAATCAATTTTGTCTTTTTTATTCTTGTTAATAATTTTGCCCCTAATTTCTTCTTGTTCTATTCTTGTTTAGTGGCTTGACATTCCAATTATGGATATATTAGCTAAATAATATCATCATGGTAATTCTATTCAATTTGAACAAATTTTTTTAAAGTTTTGTTACATTTTTTAATTTTTTTTTAAAAAATATTCTAAGACGGATTTATGAAAAACCATCTTAAAAATTCTATTTTCTAAGACGGTTTCTGGGAAAACCTTAAAATCCTCATTTTTTTTTAATTTTTTAAAAATTGTCTTAGAATCTTCAATTTTTTTATTTAAAAAATATATTTTAAGATGGTATTTGAAAAAATCATCTTAAAATTTTCATTTTTTTAAAAAAAAAGACATTATAAGATAATTCCAGGACAAAATCATCTTAGAAATTTAACATTTCTAAGACGATTTGAAAACTATCGTGGAAAGTCAAAACTTTTTATGACGGGAGCTTTAATGATGATAGAAAACCATTGTTAAAAGCCTATTAGAATCGTCGTAAAAAATGTTTTTTTAGTACTGTACCCAAACCTAAATCTATTCTGCTGATTTGTTATAAGTCAGATTTTGTAATTTTTTTCTCGTTAATTTGCATTTGGTTTTCATTGTCTTTCACCAATAAAATAAAAACACTTTAGCTGCATAATTTTCCCCTTGTGATTTACTTAAATATTTGGGTTGACAATATATAGTTTGATACTTTGATTCAACATTATGACATTGGTTTTTCCACTTGGGTAGGAAGTATCACCACATGTTATTACTTTGCTTATGTCGATTCATACTTGAGTATTAGAATGTTTTAACATGTATCCACTCCTTTCATTTGACACCACACAACTTTATCACATGAAGTTGGGTAAGAGGCATGTTTCTCCCTCTTCACTTTCACTACTCTCAAATTAAAGTACTTGTTTTAGTTCTCGTTGAAAATAAAATTAGATAGCCTATCTAATCCCTTATGTTTTGTACAATTTTGGTTTGGAAAAATATTTCCTTGTCTTACCCATATATTCTTTTTTTTCTTCAAATAAACTAAATGTAAAGTACATTTTAGATTAATAGCACATAAAAGTAAACATTAAGAACTTTAACATAGTGAGAATATCAAAACAAAATCATATTTGTAATATAAATTCAACTTTCACTACTAAAATAATAACATTCCACGATGTTCCGTCGACGATGATTCCCAAAAAGTCATTGTCGAAGAAAATGCGGTGGCAATATCGTAATTAAAATGAAATGGACGACGTCAGTTTTAACAAAACCGTCTTTATTTATTGTGTTCAACGATGATTTTGCACCTAAACTGTCGTTGTCTATTCACATTTTAGTAGCTTTTTACCAAGAGTGATATCTTTTTTTCATTTTTTTTCGTCTTTCTCATAGTGCATATGAAAAAGATGTTCTCTCTCTCTCTCTCTCAGCTGGGAAAACATCATCGATTTGGAGGAGCAGCAACGACACCACCTCCAAAGGCTCCACGCGAAGGGAGTGTTGTGGAAGCCACCATCTGAGGAGGAGGACTCGTCGTCGCTATCCTCCTCCGCCCTCAAATCCGTTGTCTTGGGGCTCTATGACCACGACAAGGTCTCCATCGATAGAAATCGCCTGTTCACGGCGTTGCTGTAGGCAAAGGTGGTGAGGACTTTGACATGTGCGAGTTGCAGCGACGAACGATGGCGCGGTTCTTGGAGGATCTCGGATTTGCGAGTTTTGAAGAGAGGGAAGCGATCCATGACACGGTTCTTGGGGATTCATGTTGTTCTGAACTGGATAAATAAGATTCCACAGAGATGATGACTTCGACGGTGGAAGCCAGTCACGTGGAAATATATCAAAGAACACGTTGATGAAATCGGCGAGGACTAAAAGGTAATTCATCATCTGAATTATGAGCTTTTTATTCATTTTTCTCTGTCTCCTTCCTCATGTTCATCTTGGGTGAGAACCCCACCTACACTTGGCAGCAGCTACACAACTTAACAACAGGTGAAAAGATCGAACTTGTAGCGTAATTATTTTTGTTTAGCTGAAATTAAAAGTAAATGCTTTCTGAGATTCTACAACCGCATGAAACCCTAGAAATGAGTGCCATAGGTATTTGGTTTTCTTTCCTTTCTCATCCTTTGCTCCACAAATTCCTCACAAATTGTTAAAGGATGGAAAAAAGACTTTAGATTCTATAGGTTAACTTCCTTTGCGTATTCCTAAACTAAAAATTTGTTTGTTGTGGACTATGAATATGAATACTCGCTCGCTTTGAAATGAAAGGTGGTGCATTTGGTGGCAATAGGGGGCTCAGTCCAATGCCTCTTGGAAAGGGGATAATCCCATTGGACCACATGCATTTGTGTGACCTCATAATATGCTTTTTCTTCTCTAACCTTAGACATTTTTTTACATGTTTCATGCCTTTTTTCACTTGTTTATTCATTTCAGGAGAAGATAAAATATCTCAATTGTCTAAAGACTATTGGGCGTCAGTATAAAAATTGCATGCAATTCTTAAAAAAATACTTGTAGTGTTGCATAGAGAAGTGAGTTAGTTGGTTTCAATACGTTACATATTAGTTTTTAAAGCATATTTTGTTTTTTTCTCTCCTTTTTACTATCCAAGGAGCTGACCATTTATAGAAATTGCATAGTCATTGCAACATTCTTTTTTATCTGCACAAGGACAAAATTCAAATGAAAGCTTGTCCTTTAATGACTAATGAGACATTTTCCAAAAGATAGCTTATTGATTTGGTTGCCTCACTTTTTATTACAATATGTGAACATTACAAGATCTTTTGAAAGTGTTTGAGACACTCCACTAGGCTCGCTTGTTGGAATGACTAATGATGCTGACTTGATATAGCGTAAACAACGTTCTGAATTTCAATGTAAGATCCTCTAGGTCTACATGCTCATGTGACTATTAATCATGTCAAATTCAACCGATCTCTCGTCTTAGCTGAGTTAGTTTTTTCTATTCTTACTGCTAAAGTTAAGGAAACACTTTTTACAGCCATAAAGGTATAATTTTGACTTGCATTTAACTGTAAAAATTGACTATGCATTTATGCAACTGTGACACCCTCTACTCTAATATACATATTTATATAATAAAATACATGAAAATATGAAATTACATAAAATGAGATTTATTTTCTAAGCATAAAAGAGTTCATATGGGTAAAAGGTTCATGTTTACTTTACTGTTACAAAAGAACTCAAGTTAAGCAGCAAAATAAAATAAAGTAAAATAACATATGCAGAACATCATGCAATTAAAATAGAAACTCATGCCCCAATGTCATATCTTATCATAGCATTGTGTCCTGACGTCCTCCAACACAAGGTTTCTTAAAGCAATCCACCTAGCCATCTGCTCCCATGAACACAAGGTTCGAGATCATCATAGGATCCAAACATAAACAACACACAGGGAGTGAGTTATCATATTCCTAAATAGGTAGAGATAAATAAAAGCACATATATGCATAGAATGTAAGTATAACAAGCTTAACTTAACACAATTCACATCATTTAAACACTCATTGTATAACGTCACTTGTCCCCAAGGATTTAATCACATATCACATTCCATACTTTCACATTAATCATGTGTTTAGAGCAACACATCTCTATTACAACACAACATCTGACACTCACACAATTCCTTACCCACCATAACGTAACAAGTTACAATGATCATTACACAGGCGTTATGCAACAGATATACTAAGACTCAATCCTATATGCAATGTTGTACCATGTTAATGAAAAACAACACCAGAACGCTTAGGAGTACATAACAAGACATACCACACAATGAGTATGTCAGGTAGTGTTGTGCAAAAAAAAAAAATCCAAATATATAAAACCAATCCATATCCTATCCAATCTAATCCACTTTAAATGGTTTGGTTTAATATCCAAATCCATTTTTTTTGGATTTTGAATCCAATCCAATTAATTGGATATTTGTTTGGATTTTTAAATCCAATACAATTTTTGGGACAATGATGGCTAGGTTTTTTTGGCCAACTTCGATAGGTGCTATTTTTTTGTCGATCTCGTCTAGATTTATTTTGGACAATGTGAATTGATGATGTTTTTAAGTCATCATCGGTTGAGACTATTTTTTGGTTAACGTTGATAAGGGTTTTTTCGGCCAACATTGGTCGGAATTATTTTTTGGCCAATGTCATCCAAATTTTTTCTGGCCAACATCAGTCGAGATTATTTTATGGTCGATGCCAACTAGGGTTTGTTTGTGATGTCTGTCGAGATTATTTTTTGGTCGGCGTCAGGTAGGTTTTTCGACCACCATCGACTAGGGTTTTTTTGGTCAACGTTGGACAAGACTTTTTTTTGCTGACATTGGCTAAAACTTTTTTGGCCGACATTGACCGAAAAACATCATTGACCGACATCGGCAAAAAGAAAACTAGCTATTGTCAGCCAAAATATTCCCCCAACTGACGTCGATAAAAAAAATCCTAGCTAATGTTAACAAAAAATATCCCTAGCCAGCGCTTGCCAAAAGAAATAGTCATGGTCAATGTTGGCTAACAAACCCTAGCTAACACCAACAAAAAAATAGTTTCAACCAGTGTTAGCAAAATAACCTAGCCAACATCGACCAAAATATAGTATTGGCTAATGTTGGCCAAAAAATATCAATGACCGTCATCGGCAAAAAAAAAAACCTTACTGATGTCACAAAAAAATTCCTAACCAACGTAGACAAAAAACCAGTCACGATCAACGCTGATCAAGAACCCCTAGTTGATGTCAGCTAGAAAATATTATCGACTGACATTGACTAAAAACCCTAGCCGTTCTCAACCATAAAATAACCCTACCTTAGATCGATCCAAAACATCCTTGACCGGCGTCGACCCAAAATACACTGACTGACATCGTTCAAAAAAAAGTCTTGGTTGACATCGGTCTAAAAATGCCTGGGTCAATGTCAGCCCAAATTGCCCTAGTTGAGATAGGCTAAAAATACCCAAATTGTTTTCACTTTTTAGCGTTTAATTACTAAAATTTGTAAAAAAAATATTTATAACATTTAAGTGGATATAAATTGGATATGACCAAATCCGTATCCACTTAAATGGATTGGATCTTGATTCCAATTTTTTTTTAAAATATGGATATAGATTTAAATCCAATCCATTTAAGTAGATATGAATTAGATTCTTAAAAATCCAATCCATGCCCACCCCTAATGTCAGGTCACTCTCACTAACTGAAATCATAAGGTGACCAATTAGGGTCATTCTATTTTGCAAGAATTCTCCAACCATATGGGATCAACATAGACTTAAAGAAACACTTAAATCGAGTGTATTTACCCTCAAGACCTAAACTTTGAATAATCCATTAGGGCCTTACATACCTGATTCAGGTTCAACCCCTAGAACAATTTTTTCATGCAAACACTGCTGATGAATTATACAATACCCACGACCTCACACTTATTTTCAAAACATATTCAACACAATGCACTACAATTTAACACCCCAAGTTCTTAACTTGGAACCCTACACTTTCTTTTTAACACCTCACGCATTGCGCTACAATTTCATACCTCAGGTTCCTAACTTGGAACCCTACACTTTCTTTTTTAACACCCCACGCATTGTGCTACAATTTAACACCTCAAGTTCCTAACTAGGAACCCTACACTTTCCTTTTAACATCTCGCGCATAAACACTTTTCTCAAGGTAAATACCAGTCGGGTTATTGTATAATTCACAACTTAAAACACAATTAATATCATGTCATGGAGAGAAAAACCCCTCAATCAATTTCAAGAAAACATGCAAGAATCAAGAATTCCCAAATTTCTAGGTTTCTAACATTCAAAGCCAAACACTCAATTAAACCATCCAATTCGCATCAGGGCATCAATTGACTCGTCAAACATGAACAATTTGTAGTTATCATTGTACAAACAAAATTAAAATGCATAAAACACTCCAAAATTTAACCCCAATTTGATCCTTCAAGGATCCCTACACATGTTCATTGTAACCCTAATTGCGATAAACCCATCCATTACCTCTAAACGGGCTCACGTGCGTAGTTCAACAACGATAATGGTGTCTCTAGCGGTTCCCTAAGATCCCTCAAGTTTTTCCTTTGGTTGCTCTGCTAGGGTTTCCAAGCATTAGAGAGAAGGAGAAGAGATTGAAACCTCAATTTTACTGTCTCATGTGCAAAAATAAGTATCAAACCTGGTGTCCAAATTTCAGGACGATCCAACGGTTAACGTTTTGGGATTGTAGTTTTACTGAGACGGGTTTGAGTGTATGTGGGAAAAAGAGAAGGTTTTGGGAGGGAAAGAAGAAACAATGAATTTGGGAGGAAGAGAGAGCATAAAAACATATATTTTAATGTAAAAATTGACATAATATGTCTCTATTTATAGTAAGGGTACTCCGAGTCTATTATTTACTCTATTTTTCTTTATTTTATTATTTTATAAAAATGAAATCTATTTTCTCATTATCAAATAAATAAATATAACATCCTTTTTATTTTCTAAAAACACATTTATTTTATTTACCTTTAAATAATTATTTTAATTAATACAATTGTTTCTCCTTATTTATTTAATTACAAAAACCTCATTATTTTTCTAAAACTGTATTTATTTTTAAATAAAACACTTTTTAATTTATTTTATGAAAAAACAGGATGTTACAACAACCCCTATGGTGTGCTTTCTTATTTATAAGTAGTGTATCTTAAATTTTTGGTTTGGTCTCCTTCAGTTGTATGCATAAGAAATTTTTATTTCATTACTTGCTAATAGTCATAATCTTTTCACCTTTTTATTTTCTTATTCTACCTGAAGCTCAGAAATAGGTAGACCAGAAAATGCATGGCTTTCTACTGCCATGAATTTATTAGAGGAACAAAAATGGAAATAGCTCATATTCCAAAGGTGGACCCATTTCCTATGCAGATGTGATCCACTTTGCAAGTTATACTTTTCATCATCACCTAGTTAATGCTTAATAGATATTAACAATACTTGTTTCTCATGTATATTCTATGTCTGTTAAATATGACCATTTATTTAAAAATTATTTGTGATTATGGTGGGTAGAAGTTGTGGAGATATGTTCTAATTCCCCTAACTTTATTGACTTAATTTTTGTAGTACAAAGTGCAGCCAAAGCTACATTTTTAGTTGCTGTCATTCGCAAGTGTAGTAAGTCATACATACCTAAAGTTCAACTTATTGAGGTGCCACCTACTAACTTTGATTGACACTTCAAATCGAATATTCAACACTTACCTGATTGTCTGATCATTTGTCAGGCTCTAAGAAGCTTAATGTTTTGGATAAGATTTCCATCTAAGCTTCTAGTTTGCACTGACAATATGATATTGTTACAAATACTCACCAACAATACTTCTTCTTTGTCACTTTGATGGTTTTCATGATTCAAAATCACTCGAGGTTTCACCACATAACCAAAGAGGAAATACATTTGAAGTTGCATCAGTTATTAGGAATTGATAATTGTCATGTATATGTAATTTGTGTATTTAAATCACATAACAATTACCTAATTTTCCTCTCTTTTATTGCTTCTTTGTGTTTAAACATTAGGAATTCAATATCTTCTGAGTTTTTATCTAGTAGATGCTAAAGCTAGTAAATTTATAGTGTTTTTGGTGGTATACATTTTTGTAGAGATACAATAGAAGGAACGAAAGAGAATTGAAAAGCTGGAGAGTCTCACTAAGCGTGTGAGGACCACTCAGTGTGATAGCCTCGCTTAGCGCCAGAAGCCACATGGGAAGCCAACTGTTACGTGCATGCACACTTAGCATGTGGTCACTTATGTTAGTTGAACTTTTTGCAGCGCGCTTAGCGCATGGTCACTTAAGCCAATTGTCCCGTGCTTAGCGCTTAGTGCACAATCAATGTCAAAAAACATGATTGTGTAGTGTTTTAAAAGAAAGAAAATGAGGGAACAAATATTCATTCATTCTATTGAGCAACAAAGAGCTAGGGCACGATCAGAGGAGAGAGAGAGTTATTCATTTGGAGCATTCCATCTCCATTCTTCTCCATCTTCCTCCATTTTCTTCCACTTCCTTTGCCCTTTTTTGTATTTTTAAGACTTTCATGACAATGAGAGGCTAAACCTCCCATTATTAGGAGTTCATCAACCAAACATTCTTGATGTAGTGGTTCTAACTATGTATTTAATGTTATTTCAATATTATTGTCTCTTTTATGTGCTTATTATCGTGCTTATGACTTGATCACCAATGCCCATGTAGTGTTATAAGGTTTAGGCATTGGAAAATGTTTATTTCTTAAGAACTGAAAAAGAGCATCTAGTTAATCCATCTCTAGGGATAGAATGATGTTATGTAGCCTAAATTATGCTTTTATGTTCATAATGCAATTTTTCTGATTTATCTCTTACCTTGTGTTTGGATTAAGAATTTCAAAATTTCAGAGAATTTAAGATGTCTAGAATTTGAATTACTTTGATTTTAATTTCCTTCATTTTTCAAATGCTTTGTTTGGATAAATCAATTCAAATTTCTTCAATTTTAAATTCTTTGTTTGGATATAGCAATTCAATTTCCTCCATATGCAAAATTTTAATTTTATAGTTTAAATAGATGAAATTTTAATATTAAACTTTATAGAAAACAAAAACAATCTAATTTTGAAATATTAATTAAAAAATATTTTTTAAGTTTTAATAATTTAAAAATATAAAATATTGCTAATTTTAACTAGGATTGTTTTGTCTGACCACAACGAGTGATATTTTTAAACCGACATCAACCAAGGCTATTTTCGGTCGACATCAAATATGGTTTTTTTGTCAAAGTATGCCCAAAATATTTGTCAATTGACATCAGCCGGGACTATTTTTCGGCAAACGTTGGTTGAGTCTATTTTTCAGTCGATGTTGGCTAGGTTTTTTTTACCAACATCGGCTAGGGTTTTTTCAAACAACATTGACCAATGGTATTTTTATCCAACGTCGGCCTAAATAAATCCTAGCAGGCATTGACAAAAAAAATTATCCAATATCAGCTAAAAAATAGCTTGCTCGATGTAGACCAATAGAACATACTCGATGTTGGCCGAAAAACATCATTGGTCAACGGTGGCCGAAAAATCCCTAGTCGAAGTTGACTAAAAAATAGCCATGATCAATGTCGGACAAAAAACCTACCCAACATCGGCTATAAAATAGCCTTGGCTGATGTTGGCTAAAAAATAGTTTTGGCTAATGTCGATCGAAAAAACTCTAGTGGATGTCGACTGTAAGAACCTAGTCGATGTCGACTAAAAATAGTCATGCTAGATGTCGGTCAAAAATATCTAGTTGCTATTAGCAGAAAAAATCCTAGCCAACATCAATCAAAAAACCTAGCTAATATGGTTAAGAAAAAGCTCTGACTGTTGTCAGCCAGAAAACCCTAGTCGATTCAGCAAAAAAATCCTAACCAATGTCGACTAAGAAAATCTAGTTGACATCAGCCAAAACACCCTAGCTAACATCGGCTAAAAAATAACCCTAGCCAATATTGGCTAAAAAATAGCTTTGGTTGGTGTTGGCTAGAAAACCTAGCTGACGTCGACTGAAAAATCCTTGCAGGTGTCTGCTTAAAAGTTAGTGATGACCGATGTCAGTAGAAAAAATCTAGCCAACATTGGCCAAAAAAACCATTGGTCAACATCAACTGGAAAAACCTAGATGACAACTGCAAAAAAAAAATCCTTGGCCAATGTCAGCAAAAAATTTCCATGACTGACGTTAGTGAGAAAATAACCATAACCAACATCATCTAAAAAAAAAATCTTTGCCGATATCGGCAAAAAATAGCTTTGGTTGACATGATACAAAAAAATTCTGACCGAAAAAACCTCGGGCAACGTTAGTGAAAAATAACTTATGTCGATGTCGGCTGTAAAAACTTTGGTCACATGTAGTTGCGAGTGTTGAGCGAGAAAGAGTCGTGAGCAAGAACGAGAGTTGGAGTAAACATCTCCGAAAAAAGAATTTCAAATTCTATATTTTTTGAGAGAATTTGAAATTTCATTGTTTTAGTCAATTAAAATAATTCATAAAATACCAAAAATTAAATTTCTTTTCAAATATTCTATCCAAACAAGCTATTTTATCATGAATCATTTTAAATTCCTTGAAAAAATGAATTCCCCCGCTGAATTGCTCCATCCAAACACACTATGTGCTTATTATCGTGTTTATGGCTTGATCACCAATGCTCATGTAGTGTTATAAGGTTTAGGCATTGGAAAATGTTTATTTCTTAAGAACTAGAAAAGAACATCTAGGTAATCCATCTCTAGGGATAGAATGGTGTTATGTAGCCTAAATTATGCATCTATGTTCATAATGCAATTTTTCTAATTTATCTCTTAAGGAATTAGGAGTGAAATTGGGTAAGTTAGGCTCTTTCATGTGAGGAACCATGGCTAGAGTATGTAAGTAGATGTAGGTAATAACTAAAATAATATTGAATATAGAAAAATCATTAATGTTACATCAAGAGTAGTTATGGTAGGCTGAGCACCCAACATGTCCGTAATTCTGCATCAATTGTCACTTCATTGCTTTGAGTGCTTGTTTTCTCACCCTTGCACATGCTAGCTCCATAGTTTAATATATGTTGAATTTACATTTATACGTCATCAAGTTACAAATATTCGATTCAATTCATTAATTACTTAAAATTAGACATATATAAACCCTGAGTATTGTGACACCCTCTATCCTAACATACACATAATTAAGAAAAACATATATAAAATCTGAAATTTAATTAAATCAATTTTATTCAAATCAATTAAACAAATTCACGAAGGTAAAAGGGTCACATTCGCTTCACTGTTACCAAATAAAACTTATTAAAAAAAATCTTCGGCTTAAAACAAGGTCGTCCAAGTTAACATAAGAACGCAAGTTAATCAGCAAAATAAAATAAAGTAAAATACATGTTTGGAACATCATGAAATTAAAATATAAGCCCATGTCCCAATGTCACATCATATCTAAGCATCATGTCTTAGCGTCTTCTAGCATGAGATTCTTTAAAGTCATCCACTTAGTCATATGCTCCCACGAACACAAGGTTCAAGATAATCACAGGATTCAAACACAAACAATACGTAAAGAGTGAGTTATCAAATTTCTAAATAAAATACAAACAAACAAAGACATAAGAAAAATATATTATAGAAATATTTATAACATAGTTCAACTTAATACAATCGACATCACTTCACATTATCATTTAAAATTCATTTTTCAATTACCAATCACATTACACATGAATCACACACTCGAGTCAAGACATAACAACACTCACCAATTTCATAATAAAAAATTCACAGACATTATGCAATAATTATACTAAGACTGAAGCCTATATGCATGTGGTACCATGTCAGTGAAAAATCACACTAGGACGCTTAGGAATACATAACAAGACACGTCACAAATAAGGAGAAGTAAACTTAAAGAAATATAAACACAACAGAAAGTAAAAGAGATTAAGGAAAGAGAGAATGCAAAACCAGATTTATACTGGTCCGGCCACAACCCGTGCCTACGTCCAGTCCCTAAGCAACCTGCTTGAGATTTCCACTATCCTTGTAAAATCCTTTCCAAGCAATGAACTACAAAGGACTTCCCTCCTTTGTGTTCAGTGATTACAACCAAGAAGTTATGCCCACTTCTTGCAATGAACCTCAAGGAACGTTGGTCCCTTGTGTTCAGTGATAACCAAGAAGTTATATCCACTTCTTACAATGAACCCAAAAGACATTGGTCTTTTGTGTCCAATGATCAACGAAGAAGCAAATCATGCTTCTTGCAATGAACCCAAGGAACGTTGGTCCCTTGTGTTCAGTGTTTGCAACCAAGAAGACCTTCTCTTGAAAACAGTGCCCAAGAGTAGGTCTCTTGAAAAGCTTTTTGTAAGAATAGAGGAGAGGAAGAAAAATAGAATAGCACAAGTTTTTGCCCAATGAACTTTTCTTGACAATGAAAGTGTTGAACAAAAACTCTTAGAAAGGTGTTGAGAATAATCATTTTTGAAATTCGTGCCATGGTCACATATTTATAGCCATTTGATGGCTCTTGAAGAAATCATGTTAAAAGTTATGACTTTTGGCAATTTTCTTCAAAATCAGTCACTTTAAAAAGTTGTGACTTTGGTAATTTTCTTCAAAACCAATCACTTTAAAAGTTGTGACTCTTGACAATTTCTTCAAAAACCAGTCACTTTAAAAGTTGTGACTCTTGGCAATTTCTTCAAAATCAGTCACTGGTAATCGATTACCATAATGGTGTAATCGATTACACAGTTTATTTTATCAAAAGTTGTGACTCTTCATGTTGAGGTTTGAAATCCAACGTTCAGAACCACTGGTAATCAATTACAAATATTGTGTAATCGATTACATTATTTTGAAAATATTTTGTCACAAGTTGTGACTCTTGAGATTTGAAATTCAATGTTCAAAAATATTGGTAATCGATTACATGCCTATGGTAATCGATTACTACTTTGTAAAACAGTTATAAAATTGTTTTGGGCTTCTGGTAATCGATTACTGCCTTATGATAATCGATTACCAGAAAGTAAAAACTCTGGTAAAAGATTTTTCTTTGAAAAATTCTTTTGGGCAAATTGTGCTATTCAATCTTTTCTTTGAAAAATTCTTTTCATACTTATCTTGATGCTTTTCTTGAGGTTCTTGCATATCTTGAGTCTTCTCTTGAATCTTCTTGATTTCTTTAATCTTGTTTGAATGGATCTTTAATAATCTTTGGCATCATGAAAATAATTTTGGAAGCTTTGCTTCTACATCACTAAGTAAAATCATAAAGTGACTAGTTAGGGTCACTCTGTTTTGAGAGAATGCTCCAACCATATGAAATCAACATAGGCTTAATGAAGTACTCAAACCATGTGTTTTTACCCCAAAGGCCTAGACTCCGAAGAATCCGTTAGGGCCTCATCTTCCTGATTCAGGTCCAACCCCTAAAACAACTTTTGCACGCAAACACTGCCCATGAATTATACAATACCCACAACCTCACACTTGTTTTCAAACACGTTTAACACATTACGCTACAATTTAACACTTCAGGTTCCTAACTTGGAACCCTACACTTTCCTTTTAACACTTCGCGCATAAATACTTTTCTCAAGGTAAACATCAGTCAGGTTATTGTATAATTCACAACTCACAACACAAGCAATGTCACATCAAGTATTAACCATACACTTATTCATAACCATATCCCGTGTCCACAATTTAACGTCTCACAATTCATTACATATTCAATTTATCACTTACACACAATTTTAATCATAATTTCATGATCCCAATATAACAATTTATCACTCTAATATAGTAAATCTTGTCCAAAACACAAACAAATTATACAAAAATGTTTCTCTTAACATGGGGAATAAAACCTTTCAAATAATTTCACATAATTATATCAAAATCAAAAGAATCAAAATCATAGAAAAAAAATACAAAAACACCAAGAGCACTCAATTTATCAACCAATTCATATCAGGGTATCAATTGATTCGTCAAATACAACAATATCCTAATTATAATCATAAAGGATGAATTACAATAACAATACAATAAACATTCCAAAATAAACCTCAATTTGATTTTCTAAGGATCCCTACACATATTCATTCTAACCCCAATTGCAATAAACTCATCCCTTACCTCTAAGCGGGCTCACGTGTGTAGTTCGACAATGATAGTAGTATCTCTAGCGGTTCCCTAAGATTCCTCAAACTTTTCCTCTGGTTGCTCTCCTAGGGTTTTCAAGCATTAGAAAGAAGGAGAAAGAATTGGAGCCTCCACTTCACTGTCTCCGTGCGAGGGATATTTGTCTCACCACACACATTAATTCGCGAATCCCAATGGTGGGGATGTGTGAAAATGAGTTCCAAACATGGTTATCAAATTTCACGATGATCCAACAGTTAACGAGTCTAGAATCGTAGTTTTACTGAGACAGATTTGGGTGTATATGGGAAAAAGAGAGCTCCATGCGAGGGACATTTCTCTCACCATAGATATTATTTTGCAAATCCCAACAGTGTGGATGTGTGAAAATGAGTTATGAACTTGGTGTTCAAATTTCACAACGATTCAACGGTTAACGTGTTTAGGATCATAGTTTTACTAGGATAGATTTGAGTGTATGTAGGAAAAGAGAGAATTTTGGGAAATGGGGAAGGGGAAAACGAATTTGAGAGGAGGAGAGAATGTAGAGATGTATCGTAAATATAAAAACTAACCTATTATGTCTTTATTTATAGTTAGGGAACTTTCAACCTATTATTTACTCTATTTTTTTATTTTATGAAAAGGAAGTCTATTTTACTCCCTATCAAATGATTAAATAAAATATCATTTTTATTTTCTAAGAACATATATTTATTTTATTTACCTTAAAATTATTATTTTAATTAATAAAATTATCTCTCCTTATTTATTTAATTACAAAAATCTCATTATTTTCATAAAACTCTATTTATTTTTAAATAAAATTATTTTTAATTTATTTTACAAAAGATGAGATATTACAAGTACAGTCAAAGTTCTTATAAACTCGACACTCGATCTTACCATTTTAAATTATTATTTAAACAAATTGATATATTTGCTAAAAAGTTAACAGAAATTAACAAAGCCAGTCAATGAAATGATGAAGATGTACAATCTAACTTAATTCAATTTACTATTGTTGTTGTTATTTGGGCAACAACCTTTTTCCGTTAATTTTTTCCCTGCACATGGCCGATATTGTATCTTGTATTGCTAATCAGATAAGGAAGTAAAGCAATCAAAAGAAATGGAGAAACAATCACTTTTTTTTTTAAGAACTAGATTGGAAGCTTGGAACTAAAATATGAACGAAGAATTGAACCAGAACTACATTAGCATAATTGTCAATAATTGGTACAAGAACTAAAATATTTTGAAGATTTGAGTGGTTATTACTTGTGGCTATAGCACGAGGTCATCATGATATAAAGAATCATTACTTAAAATTTTGTTTCTTTTCCTTGCCCCTGTTAAACTGTTAATGCTTTTGTAGAATATTTATGTTCCCTTTTGTCTTCAGGATTCTTGTTATTCTAAATTGTAATTTTTAAGAGATGGTTTTGTTATACTAATTATTTATTTTGTGGGTTGCATCAGTCGTATTTGGAACGAGACATGGCTGGCAGGTTTCTTTTATAAACCATGCAATTATGAATTTTTTGTGAAGCAATCCCTCAAGATGGAGATGGCTATTGTTATGGCTAGGGTGTGGCTAACTATTTTGTTGCACAAATCCTTATTTTTCGCCATTTTTTAAAATTATGGTTTGGTTTGATGCGTAATTTGTTCATCAACGCAATGTTTTGCTTGCTGAAATGAAATATTAGGATTCTGGCATGGACTGGATTCTTCATCTTGATACAGATGAATACATCCAGCTGGTGCTCGGGAATATTCTTCAAGGCAGTTGCTCCTTGATGTTCCAGGACATGTTGATATGGTCATATTTCCTAACTATGTGAGTAGATAGAATCTGCAAATTCTTTTTAATTGTTTATTATTGATGTTTCATGGTATTGGAAAATATTTTGCTATATTGTTAGCTTCAATTTTGTAACTTGTGTTGCTATGTTTGTCTCTTTTAGGAGAAGTATTGAGCGAAAAGATGTCAAAAAGAACCTTTTAGTGAGGTAATTAGTCTTGGAAGTTGTACATAATCATTCCAAAAAGTGTCTAACTTATTGCAAAGAACCTGAAATAAACAACGTGTCATGGATATAATTGTAGTAAGCTCGTCAATAATATATGTAAATTCGTTTGCAATGCTATTTCTTTTATTCAATTATCCCAAAAAGTTGTTTTGTTATTTTGTGTTTGTATATTAAAATATCCACTTCTATGTTGAAATAATGTGTTATAGTTTCTATTAATTAAAGAAATGAAAATGATTTGTAATTCAACTTTTTAAGGAAATTTTTGCCTATTTTGAACTTGAGAAAATATATTTTCTTTCTGTAGTCTAATTGGGTAGCTGTAGTCAATTTCTTGATAATTTTTAATTTTTTTTAAAAAATATTCTAAGACAATTTTTATATTAATCATCTTAAAATCATCAATTTTTTAAATTTTTTACAAAAAAATATTATAAGATGATTCTTTGAAAAATCGTCTTCTAAAGTTTACATTCTAAGAGAGTTTAAAACTATCTTAAAATCATCAAATTTTTTTAATTATTTCTTTAAAAAGAATTTTAAGATAATTCTTTCAAAAACTATTTTAGAAAATTTATATTTTAACACAGTTTTAAAAATTATCTTAGAATCATCAATTTTTTAATTTTTTTTAAAAGATATTTTAATATTATTCTTTGAAAAACCTTCTTAAAAAATTTATTTTCTAAGACGGTTTTAAAAAAAATAAACGTTTTAAAATTTTTAATTTTTTAAAAAAACATTCTAAAATGGTTTCGAGACAAAATCGTCTTAAAAAAATTTAAGACAATTTAAAAATCTTCATAGAAAATCAAGATTTTTCATGACGGTGACTTCAACGATGATTGAAAATCATCATAAAATATCTCTTAGAACCATCGTAAAAAATATTTTTTTAGTAGTGTTTATAATTTAACACTACCATATAATTTAAAAACTATTGAGAAGTCAATTAAAATGGAGTTAGAGGTGAATATTCATATTCCTTAACTATTATACAAAGGGAAAACCCATCTCCAACCCCAAGCTTGGGCATTAAGTTTTTCTTTCAAAAGGCAGGATGAAAGTGAATTTTTTTGGGGGGTAAATTGAGATTTGAGAGTGGATAGCTGTGAGTTTTTGTGATGATAAAACTCAACAAGAAAATGAAAGAATTTTAATAAATTTGACTAGTGGCTGATAAGTATCTAATCAAATAAAGTTTATTCTAACTTCCAATGCTTGGAATGTACATGTTCCTGTAGGCTCCTAACGTTGTAGGTTGTATTTGAAGTCAACTAAAGAATACATTTCCTCTGGACACAACCATTCTACGCTATGGTCCAGTCATGACCACACACTATAAAAGAGAATTTTGTTTCCACGGCTAACCCGAGGCTATTTCAGCAAATGCGGATATATACTATAGAGGAACATAAAATAATTAAGAGAAATAGAAGTTAATTAGCAACGTTTCCATTTCCTTTTACTTGATTATACACATCAAGACAATAAAAAGTTTGGTTAATTTCAGTAAAAATTAAACACTGGGTTCCTAACCATAGTGCATATATACCGAAAAAGGTGGAGTACTTCAGATACGCACGCACCTCATCATGGATATCTTGGCATGCATGTTATGAAAAGTATATCAAAGCCAAAACGAATAAACCATCTATTCATCTTCAAAATATTATTCTTTCATATAAATAATTTTTAAAGGAAATAAATTATATAAATGATTCTTTAAGTAATAAAAATCATATTAAATAATATCTCAAATATTGAAAAAATCTAATTAATCACTAAATTTTATTAAAATATGTTAACGAATGAACTAAAATAATAGATACCCATGTTACTCTAACTTCCGGGACTGTGAAATTCCTTCTCAGCAGTTTATATATAAAAATTTGCAAGGAAAAAATAATACCATGTGTTGGTCAACTTGATTCTGCTACTTGCCTTTATGTGTCATATTCGAACATTTGCAGGACCATGGTTGAGAGGAAAGTAGCCATACTTTTGTGTTGAACATTATATACGTAGGAAAATAAAATTAATAAGTTCATAATGAATTGCAAACAAAAAAAATGCATTAAAAAAATAACATAAGCATTTCTATGAAAACTTCTCACTCGCTATGCGAAGTTATAGTCACGTATGCAGATTTACCTTTTGTATATGTAAAGAGATCATTTTGGAATTGAATCCATGACCTGTTATAAGGCGCGACTTACTATTGTGTTAGGGAAGTAAACAAAATAAAGGCATAAGAAATAATACGAAACCAAACACGAAAGAAAGATAGATGGATGGATACAATACAAGGGTGCAAATTAAGCAAATCTCATTATTGAAATTTGAAACCTGATTCCGACTATGTATATATAAGCCAAACTCCTGAACTCTATAATAGTACCATCCACAAATCCAGAGTAATATACTTTGATGAAGTGAGAATTTTCGCAATCACAAATTTAAAGTAAGAAAACGTAATTACCACAAGAGCTAGCCTGCTTACAATTTGATAACGTTCTAGGAGAATCTGCCTTGTGGGTCTGAATTTTTAAAACTAAAAAGAAGAAAAGAGAACTCGTAGGAGGGCATGCAGATGGGAAGATAATTAAGCAAGGCATGGAAGAATTAGGAAATAAAAAAATCAAGAGTATAGATATTGTGAAGGCCAGGTCTCAACGAATATGATCAGAACGCTACAAATTAAGGCTTTAGATAATGAAAAGAGATAAGACAAAAAGACTTTCAATTATATACCCAATAATGATGAAGTGATAGAGGAAGTGCTTCGTTGCAAACGTGGAAACCATATACACCCACAGCATTTTTACACCATGACTGGTGGATGATAATAAATTGCTGTGGACGTCGAAGATTTCTCATACTGAAATGACAAGTTGAATAATTATTTTCATATAATAAAATTGAAACTTAAGGATGAGTACAGTGTCAATTTATTTAGACTTGAATAATTATCACAAAATTTCTTATTATAAAAGCCTTGACTAATGAGTAATGACTATACAATCTAGAAGGTCAAAACTAATTCGTATAACTACTATAACGAGAACGTCTCGTACGGTACACTCCCTTTATACATATATATCATCATCAATATTTTATTTACGTGACATATGTGATACGCATGCACCGCCCAAGGGTTTAGAAAAATTATTATCAATAGCTGACGGTTTTTTAAAAAACCCAGCTAAGTCATTCTAATATTCAATTTTCAGTTGCTGTGCCTTTCGCGCGCTGACTTTCATAATACGGAGTAATCTTTTTGGGTAGTTTCGTTGATAGATTTGTCTACCTGGTAATGTTGGACTTTTTCCAACACCTACAAAATTAATCACCAATGTATCAGAAAAAAAAAAATCACCATTTTAGGCATAATTACAGAATTTTCATAATAATATATAATTTCTGCGCGTACCAAATTCGCCGTAGCCACATAACATTTCAGATCCTCTTTAAAGGAAGTCTTGTAATAATAAAGACAAAAATTGAGGAATTGCATAATTGTAGCAATGACACACTCTTTTCTTTGTTAAACTTTTTTCTTTTATCAAATAAATCATTAGTTCGAATAAAACCGAATTTACATTTCTTGTGCAAGGATTCAGGTTCAAGTTTGTGGTGGAAAAATATAGTTAAAGGAGCATAAATACTTCATTAAAGATTACCAATTAGATTATTTAGCATAAATTAATAATTGATCAAATTAATAAATACTAACTATAAAATAATATGGTCGCTCAGGAAACCTTTTATTCCAGAAACAATGTGCATACGAAAACATCCATAAGAAGCATATTTGACGAACTTATATAGATATTTCGTATATGAAGGTAATTAACAATCTGCATTAACTATGACTTTTAGCAGGGTTACATGAAAATCTCATTTGTCATATTCATATATAACCTCGAAAAACTAATGAATTTCCATATTCTCTCTTATGTTTTTACCTTAATTGGAGTATTCGTAGTTAATTAGCTAAAAACCAAAAAAGAGTATTCATAGTTTTGTACCTACAGAGTATTGATCACATGCATGATAGATAGCCTAGACAACTCTGCATCAATTAATGTCCAGCATTTGTTGAACAGTTTCAATTTACAACAGTAGCAATAATACACTTTTGGGTGCCATAGTAAGCAGCGATTGATTATTATCACTAACATATACAATTTACAATAAACCGCAAAATTTAAGGCCAATAAAAAACAATGACCACGAACAGACATATCATAATGATCACTTGGTAACCAAAGTGTAGAGCTCAGCTCAAAACAAAACGATCAAGAAGTAGTAAGCAGCATCATGTCCTTAAACTCCTGAAAATCAAGCTTGCCATCAAAGTTAGTGTCATAGGAGCAAATCATGGATTTGCAATCCTTGCCACACCTTTCATCATCCCACATGCCAAGCCTCTTCAGCACAAACTCGAGCTCTTGACTTGTGATGAATCCATCACCATCCAAATCAAACACTTTAAAAGCCTTCACAAGGTCCCTCTCCACTTCCTCAACCTCATCACTATCATCCCCATAATTACTAGCTCCTAATTCTTCCTCCCCATTATTGTTCTGCTTCAACATAGATTCATAAAAGAACAAGAACTCACTGAAGTCAAGGCTCTTCTTTCCCACTAGAGACTCCAATTCCTCAATGCTGTAACTGAACCCTGTCTTCTCCAGCAGCATCTTCAGCTCCTCAAGGCTCAATAACCCATCGCCATTCATGTCCACCTTGTTGAAAATCCGCTTCAAGTCACTGGGTGTTAGGGGACACATTTTGTACACAAAACAAAAGGGTATTTGAATATACTGAAGTTTTTGTTTATAGTTTAATCAAACTCAAAAGCTCGCAATAGTTATGTATATGCTCAATTGCTCATACATGTATATATGCAAGACATGAAATGTTTATATATATACACATAAATTTGTAGGGAGTAGGGACCACTTTCTCTTATGTGCGATTATCATATAATAATTCGATTGAGACTTATGATATATTGGTGATGTGGCTGAGGATGATCCAAGTCTGAGAGGCAATTTGAAGGAAGTTTCACAGCATTTGGCTTGAAAGCAACTTTTCGATTATTCCAAGTAGATATTTATGAGCTGAATTTTCTAGAATATGATAATTATGAGTCTAATTGATCCAAGTCTTTTAATTTTTATGGTTAAATACTTCCTTATTTGTGTACAATTATACTGCAATTTTGTACAAATGTATGTGTGTATTGTACATGGTATTTTTTTCCTCTAGGGTCACTTTCACGAAGATTTTGGACTGTGGGTTGTTTAAACACGGGAATATAACTGACAAAGTGTGCATTCAAATGCGTGTTCAATGCGTGTGCGGTGCAATTGTTCCGGACTTATCTAGAGGTTACACGTGTCAGATAGACGTGGAAATTTCTGGAGCCAGACATTACTACATGCCCATACACCAAATACTGTGTGCTATCTTTCGTTCAATATTTGTGTTTAGAAATTATTTTTTTTATAATGTAATTGTAGAAATGAATTGGGATGTATTAATAATGTAATGATGTTTAATATCATCATTTAATTTTAAATTATTATCTAATTACAAGTTATTGATTTTTCATGATGATTACTTAAAAAAAAAATATAACTAAAACAGATGATCTTTTCTTTTATCGCGGAGTTGTTTCTGCAGTAAAAAAAAAAATCATAGGCAAAGAAAGAAAGATAATGAAGAATTAAAAATACCTAGCCTCCCCGATCATCTTCACCCATCGTCCAAAAGTCCAAACTTTAGCTACATTTCCTTTCAACTCAAATATTAAAAAAACTAATTTTACATATAAGTTAATTAACATAATTTAATTTTATTAATTTCAATTAAAAATAATATTATTCATTATAACTTGATATCATGAATAAAAAAATAGAGTTACAATTAAACTAAAAAATAGAAATTATATCTTTAAATAAGATAGAATTAATTAGTTAGATTTATTTATATTTAATTTTTTTATAATATACCAATTTTTCTTATATTAAAGTAGTAATATTTTACCTCCCATCAAATCCTTCAAAGATTTGGAGATAATCTCTCCTTTATCCTCACTCAATCTCACAGGTCATTTTTAATTGGGTCTAGATTAGTCAAGACGGACAATAAGGCTTTGTTTGTTTTAAAGAAAGAAAGTAATATATCAAAGAAATTTTATATTATATTTTATGGGATTCATATTTATTATACTCTATTTTAATTAAAAAAATTCTCATATATTTTTATTTATTTTTTTCCTCTAAATCAAACACATCCAAAAAAATAATGAAAGAAACATATTGTCAAGGGACTAATGACAAACACGTGAAGAGCACAAACTATAGAACTGTTGGGAATAAATTTGTATGTCCACGATTTAAGTCATCATGTAATCAATTCTAATTTTAATAATAAAGTACTATTTTATTTTCATTGTCATATTTCGTTATTTAATTAAATGGTTCATTTAATAATGTCCTTGATTAAAATTAAAGACTTGCTATTATAATAGAGATTATGATAATAAAAAACAAGTATGTTCTAATTTTAATCTAAATCGTTCTTGATCATAAGATTATTGTAAATAGGATATTAATAATCCGGATAGATTAATATATATGTGATAGTATTTATTGGATAAATATTAATAGATTTTATTTATTAATTTGCATATATAGATGAGTTACATGTTGATGTGATCATTGAACTGACTCAATTGAAATTTTCTAATGGTTAAAATTTACTATAAACTATCAATAGAAAATTCTCAAAAAGAGGTATAATAGTTTTCTTTGACCTGAGATTGTCATAGTAATTAACGGGTTATTTGTTGTATTTTAATTCCAGACACCTAATGCTTTAGAGCACTTGTTGAATGGATATTGAATATGATTAAATACATGTAGAATTAATGATTAATCAAGAAGGAATCCATCAACTCTTGGTAATGAGCTTGAGCTCTATGAATAAAAATTATATCCTAACCAGGAAAATTAAATGAAAGAAGAAATGAGTTTCTTAAGTCATTATGAGTTATCTCAAAATGGTTTGACAGTAATATCATACTCTAGAGTTAACCCAGAGTTGTAAAGATGGAACAAACTATAAACTCATTCCCTCTTGAATCATTTTTGGTTTTTTAATCCTATATTTTATCTTGACCTATAATTGATATTGTATCAAGTCATGTTACTCTTTCCATATAAAAGAGAATTATTTGGAAGAGAGAAGATTTTGAAATTTAAATTAAAGAAGTATTGAAAATAATTTAATTTTTTGTTAAGTATGTGGAAGCAATGTCTTCCAAGATTATTTTGATGATGCCAAAGAATCCAGAGTTAAGCAAGTTCCAAAGAATCAGGAGTCAAAAAGCTTCAACAATCAAGATTCAAGAACAATCAACTTTCAAGATTCAAGACTCAAGAACAATCAACTTTCAAGAATCAAGATTCAAGAATAATTAAGATCAAGATCTAAGACTCAAGATTCAAGAATCAAGAGAAGACTCAATCAAGATAAGTATTAAAAAAAAGTTTTTCAAAATATTGAGTAGCACAAAATTTTTTCACAAAATCTTTTACCAAAGAGTTTTACTATCAGGTAATCGATTACTAAAAGGTAGTAATCGATTACCAGTAGCTAGCATTGTTTTCAAAATAGATTTACAAAGCTGTAATCGATTACCAATATTTTAAAACGTTAGATTTCAAATTTCAAGAGTCACAACTAGTGATAAAAACATTTTTAAACTTGTGTAATCGATTACACAATACTTGTAATCGATTACCAGAGTTTCTAAACGTTTTGATTTTCAAATTTAAACATGAAGATTCATATCTGTTAATGTGTAATCGATTACACCTTGATGGTAATCGATTACCAGTGACTGATTTCGAAAAATAAATTTCCAAAACTCACAATTCTTAAAGTGACTTGTTTCTGAAGATTTTTTCAAAACTCACAACTTTTTAAGTGACTAGTTTTCAAAAGAGTCACAATTTTTAAAAGGTGACTAGTTTTAAAGAAATTGCCAAGAGTCACAAACTTTAACTTGAGTCATCAAATGATTATAAATATGTGACCATGGCATAAATTTCAATAACGTTTTTTACAGAACTTTCTGATTCATTTCTCTTCATCTTTCTAAGAGTTTTTGTTCAATACTTTCTCTTTCAAGAAAAGTTCATTGATAAAAAAACTTGTGCTACTCTTCTTCTTCATTCACTTCTCCCTCCTGCCAAAAGAATCGAAGGACTAACCGTCTGAGTTCTTATGTGTCTCCCTTCTCCCTCTTCCAAGAGAATTCAAAGGACTAACCGCTTGAAAATTCTTTTGATTCTTCCCTTCCCCTTAAACAAAAGATTTCAAAGGACTAACCGCCTGAGATATTTTTTGTTTCCCCTTACAAAGATTCAAAGGACTAATCGCTTGAGAATTCTTTGTCCTAACACATTGGAGGGTACATCCTTTGTGGCACAAGTAAAGGGTACATCTACTTGGGTTGTTATACTGAGAACAAGAGAGGGTGCATCTCTTGTGGATCAGTTCAAGTAGAGGGCACATCCACTTGGTTTTTCAAAGAGAACAAGGGAGGGTACATCCCTTGTGGATCTTTGGCTTATAAATGATTTTACAAGGTTGAAAGAAATCTCAAGAACCGTTGGTTGCTTAGGGACTGGATGTAGGCATAGGTTGTTGCCGAACCAGTATAAATCTTGGGTTTGTCTTCTTCTTCCCTTCACTCTTTAATTTCCGCTGTGTACTTTTAATTGCCGCTTTTACTTTTGGTTAAGTTTATGTTTCTGTTATTTACTTTCTTAACTTAGTAGTAAAAGCCTAGTTGAATCTAGTAACATTAAGAATGATAAATTTTTAATTAGTCAAGACACATTAATAATTAATTCAACCCTCATTTCTTAATTATTCAGAGGCCACTTGATCCAACAAAGTATAGTAGGGCAGAAAATTTTAAATTAAGTAATATATTTTAGTCATTAAAAGTGTAAAGTGTTATCACATTAGTCTCTCGAATTAAAAAAATCAAAATATGCCTCTAAGATGTTAAACTTTAACTACTTATTATCATTTTAATTATTACATATATATTAATATAATCATAATGGAATCATCCTTACTAACTTATGAGCAATTTTATTAGCTTGTATTTTTACAAATCTTATTCCTAGGATGGATAATGAACTGACAACTTCCTACATTCAGCGATATATAATGTCCCCTTTCGACAAATCATAACATGCATGGAACAATCATATTTGTAGAAATAAAAAGAAATAGATTTTTTTCTATACCTGATAAGTAAGCCATTAGTAACAACTTTATTTTATTTAGTATTCATTTTTTTTATATTAGTATTCCTAAAAAAATGAATATAATAAAAGTAAATCATCTTTAACACAATAAGTTAATTCTTACGTTTTCACACTAAAGTTAGATATATGATTTTTTTTTCATTTTATGTCCATTGGTGTTCTAAGAGTACCCTTTGGAAGCCCGGGGAAGAAGATGCATCTTGTCAATATATATATATATATATATATATATATATATATATATATATATATATATATATATATATATATATATCATTTTCTATTTTTTTGCTATTTTTTTTAGTTTCCTATACTATAATATAGAATAGAATATGAAAAAGAAAAAAAAAGATTCTAAAGAAATATAACTAATATTCTTTAGAATAAGAAAAAAGAATATGAAATTCAAATAAATTATAGATAGAAAAAAGACTTAAAAAAGGAGGATTCAAAATGCGAGATCTAAAAACATTTTCCTTAGAGTGTAACCTATCCACTATCATTTTGCAATCTATTTCAAACTTAACCTTTGTATATATAGCCCATATCAGCTGCAAAAGGAAGGGCTAGTAGCAGACCCTAAGCTTCTCCCTCTTGCACTTTCAAGCACGATTGTCTGTCTCCAAGTTGTTATGGCTTTCACGCACCTTCCATAGTCATCTTGCAAACACATGCTCGTCCCTGTTATGTTTTTGTTCATATGGAAGACTCAAATATACATTGCACTTTAGCCAAGGCTTCCTCCACGATCTCTTTACACTCTTCCAGCCATGGAGAAACTCTTCACCTCTCTTAATAATGACTTTCTCATTAGGGACCTCCTTATTCTCCTAGGTTTTATATATCATTACTCCTTCATATGCTTCCATAACAACATGGCCATATTTTGTTGATTTGCTAGCAACCTTGAAAGCATGTTGAAGAAAAGTTGATTACAAGAATCTGCTTGAAGGATCGAGCCAACGATAAGCAAGGCCTAAAGAAAATTTTAAAAGTTGATTACTTTAAATATATATGTTGGACTTTTTGCTAACATATATGGTTTTATTATCAATGTACGAGACATTTTTTTTACTTTATAAATACTAATGGAAAATACTCTTTTGTTGATGGACCTAAAGTGTAAGATTAATTGCTTTACTCTTGATCGGTTTTGTTTGCCTACAGTAAGGCTTCCTCCAAGCAGTGGTTAAGATTGAGTCTCTCCCAACAAACTACATTCACCCTACACATGAAGAAGACATGCAGAGATGTCTCAACTTCTCATTCACAAAGTGGGCAAATGATAGTGCAGTGCACCCCACAAGAATTCAAACTAAATCATGTAGGATTACATAGCCTCCACAACAAATTCTTCACTCTAGGTAGGACATTCACTTTCCATATCATGCTCTAATCTCTTGGCACTGTAATTTTTCCCGTTTCCCCAACATCTTGCAAAATCAGCTTGTATGCACTCCTTACTGAATAAACGCCATTTGGAGTATGGTCCCAAATCCTAGTATCCTGTTGCATAATTTATAACCAGTAGAGAGGTTCTCATAATAGCATGAATGTCTTCATAACAAAAAATATGCTTCATAGAAGTTAAATTCCAACACATTTTCTCTTTATCAATAAGCACTCTCACTTTTAAATCCTCCCAACTGTTAACAATAGGAGATCAAATCAAGTTCACCATCCTCCTTTGAAACACATAACTTGTCCTAAGCTAACCAATTCATACCTCTTGAGTTCCTATTACTCAAACCCTACCAATATGAATTCATCATCCTTTGAATTTCATCTCCAAGCATTGTAGGAATGAAGAAAATGCTCATACAATAATTAGGAATAGCTTGCAAGACAAATTTTATCATCCCACTCCAATAATTTATTTTTTTCATACTTGTTGGGGGGGGACACACTCATATTTTTATTACTCAAAAATCACACAACCAAGAACAAGAGATAACACCATAAACAAAATAGAAAAAGATCACAAATTGGTTCAATGGGGTTCAGGCCCTCACTCCTACATCCACAACCTCAACCTCAATTTTTTTAGCATGGTCTAGGCTTTCTCCTTTACATCCACAACCTCAATCTCAATATGTTTAACATGATTTGGACCCTTATTCTTATATCCATGATCTCCTTAATTTGATAAAATTAAATATCACCTCCTTACTTCTCCCAACACAAGAAGGGAACCCTAGATATTTCCCTCCACCACTTCCTTCAAACACTCACAACACTGATATAACCTCATCCTTTAACCCTTGGTCCACATTCTTACTAAAGGTAACTACATATTTTTTTGAAGATTAATCAATCACTAAAAAAACATGATTTAATTTGATCGCTAAAAGTGTTAGCAACTGAAATAGAAACTGACTTCTCTACGTCTCAAAAATCCTAGTCGCTAAGTACTTAGTCACCGAATTTATATTCGGTTGCTATTTCGCGACTTAACTATTGGTCGCAAGACAATAAATTTGATCACTATAGGTTACTATTTTTCTTGGGATCAATTCAGCAACCAAAACTATTTGTCACTAATTTGGTTGCTAACAAATAATAAATATTAGACATAAAATAAATTAAAATAACATTCGATCGCTATTGAATAATTAATTTTGAATGTAAAATCAATGAAAATAATGTCTGATTGCTATTAAATGATTAATTTTAAAATAAAATTATAAAAAATTATTGTCGGTTGCTAATTCAGTGGCTATGTTTATAATAAAATACAAAAATAAATATAATTCAATTGTTAATTTGGTCGCTATTTATTTCGGATTAAAAGTATAGTTCGATTGTTAATTCGGTCGCTATTTATTTCGGTTGTAGATTTGGTGGGTAAACAAAAAATGCTGTATTTTTTGTTTTTCCATTTGCTACATTGTTTACTAGCTGAATAATTAGCGACTATAAATATAATTTTTAATTAAATTATATAATCAAATTTATAAATAAAAGTGGACATTCATAATGAGTAAATATATCTAATAACAAAGTTTTAATTTAAAGATTGATAAATTGCAAATTCAAAGTTTAATAAAGTCCAAATTCATAACTAACATGACATAATCAAAGTAAAATAAACAATAACCAAGAGTCAATGATCCTTTCACATGTCATGAGGATGATTAACCTAAGCATCATCAACATGGTGCTCACTTCCATTTGTTATGATAGTCGATGGACTAGGAGTTGGCATGATAGACTAAATATGCAAGTGTTGTAATATAAGTTGGATTTGCTCATTTTGTTGACGAATTTGCTCATTTTGTTCTTGCATTTATTGTCGCATCTCCTTACTTTGGTGGTCATGATTCTCCATCAGCTACAACATCTTTTCCTCAAGTGTCTTCTCCTTATTTGCCTTTGTCAAAAACTCAACATTCAATTTATTAATTGTCTCGTGCATTTCCTCCATTTGGTCTTCCACAGGAGCAATAGAAGTAGATGAAGCTAATTTTGAGCAACTAAACCTTTTGCTCAAAGTACCTAGTTTGTACATGCTCCCCTTATAATTTGGGCCTCCAACAACATTCAAATACATTTCATTATCATTAACAGAAGTAGCAGTGTTAGGGGAATCATGTGTAGATGTGTCTTCCTTTGTCGAATGTTGTATATTTCCTCTCGACGATGTTGATATTTCTCCTTCAATATAAAGTGAGGTATGAAGATAAATTGTTAAATGTGTAGACATATAAGGATTAATATTCAGGAAAATCACCACTAATACAAGAAAAAATAAGTTCAAGAGATATTAACCAAAGGTAAGAGTTCATTTATAATACAAGTCACTATATATCAAATAAAGTGATAAAATTAGAAAAAACAACTTACAGCAAACTCACGAGATTTATCATTGACCTATTCTCCCGACTTCAATTTCATAGTTTTCTCCATCATTTCCCAAGCAGTTGGTGGTCCTTGAAACTCCTTTGACTACATAAATTTAAAAAGTTAAAATTGTAAAACATTTAATTAATTACATTCAAATGAGATTCAATGAAGTGTGTGTGTGTGTGTGTATAAAATGAAATTACCTGCTTTTCAAAGTGAACTGCAGTAGATATGGAACCACCACAGTATGTTAAGGCTCCTCTGTTAACAGATCGATTCGCCTTAGCAGTGGAGCTCTTGTCTAGGAAATTTGTAGGACCCTAATGTTCATCCAAGGCTACTCGAATATTGGTTGTTATCTACTATCCTTTATCTTGACCATTTTTTATCTTGTTCATTGCACTTTTCAAAATGCTGAACCTTTTGTCTCAAAAACAACTCTAATGTCTAGCTCTTCTGCTAGGTACCACCTATATTGTTTTTGCATCAAATAGGAAACAAGAACTAAATTAGAAATTATATAAGAAACAATCCATTTTAAATTAAACCATAATTCAAGTTACCTTAAACTCTCCAAACCACCTATCGTGAAGGTCAACTAATACCTTCAACCAACTAATGATATCTGATATGATATTCGAACATTCATATGTTGGTTGAAACCTATGTACAAAGACATTGTAAATATCACATTTAAAAAACATTTTAAGAAAAATTAATAGTTAAATAGAATGCACTTACTCTCCTTTATATGCGTGAATGAAAGGCCTCTAATCAATAATATGTTCACAATTTGGATCATGTGGGTACTTAGGTGTAAGAGAATAATCTAGTGCTAAAGGTGAAGCATCTCCAATAGGGGTAGTGGGAATTGACTCCCTTGCAAAGGTTGGATTTTGTTGGTCTTGAGCTATAGGAAGTGTGTTTAGTGTTGGTGCAACGACCTGAATCATCGACTCTAAGGTTGATATGTGAATGGAAGAGGTGGAAGGGTTGGTGGTAATTGGAGCTCCTAACTAACACCACGTCTTCTACAACGATTAAATGTTTTGGGACCACCACCTCTTCCTCTGTCTTCCATCTACATGTTTGATTTTATTACACACACACATACATACATACATACATATATATATATATATATATATATATATATATATATATTAAAAACTGAAGTACCACAATCAATACACTTTAGTAAACAAATAAATTTAACTTGTTAATGAAAACTCACATAAACATGTTTTTTACACCAAAATAGGTCGCTTATCTTCTCGTTCATATTCACTACAAGAGTAAAAGTAATAATTATTACAAACCACAATCATACAAATGTAAAAGATATATATATATATATATATATATATATATATATATATATATATATATATATATATAACTACACACACACAGTGAACATAAGACATGCAATTAACTTTAATGTATGAATTACCTAATAAGTATTTGTATCATCAATGTCACTCTCAATCTCATTCTTACTTAATATCCATTCATCCTCATCTGATTCAACCAAGTCTAGTTGTTTAAGTAAATATGCATCTATCTCTTCTCCACCTCCATCAACATCCACAAGAGATTCATTAATGACATCAGACTCAACTTCCAACACTTCTTGAAGCCCTACAAGCTCATCATCTTGGTATGGAGCCTTTTGCTCAGTTTCACTTACTATATTTTTAGTGATTCTATCATGAGCTTTTGTCTTCATTATGGCTAACCATCCTCAATGTCCCTTGGGATATGTTGTGAAATAAACTTGTTCTGCTAGTTATGCAAATAATAATGGGTCGTATGCTTTAGTATATCTTTTTGATTGCCTTACTTCAACAATCACATTATTTTCTCTACTCGTGTCCCTATATAAGGAGTATTATCAAACCAATCACACTTGAATAGAACTAACTTCATCAATGGGATGCCAATATACTCCAATTGAATAATATCAGACAACATTCCATAAAAATCAAATTCTAGTTGGCCATCAATTCCCTAAACGTAAACACCATAATTACAAGAATTCATGCCTTCATTATAGCTAATTGTTTGAAATTTGTATCCATTTATAACGTAGATAGGCCATCATTCAATTTTTATCTTAGGTCCCTATGCCAAATTAACCAATATTGAATCTTGAATACTATTTTCTAGATTTAGAACCTAAAAAAATTAACAATTAATGTCGTATATAAGACCACATCATTATGGAACAAATATTATTTGAATAATATATAAGGTGTTAACCTACATATTGCTTGAACCATGTAGGAAAGTTGGATAAAATGTCTTAGTTAAGTTGAGCATCTGAAGTAGTGGGATTCATCTCCCTCAAAAAATTCTCATAAATACTGGAAAGGATAAAACAAATTACTCAAAGTACACAACAAAACATCATTAAATTATTAATTAGAGTCATACAAGTATTAAAATCATCTTACTCTAAATATGGCTCAACCTCTAGACAATTTTGAAGAATGTACAAGTGAGCAACATGAAGATCAACTTGGTCCAAAATATATGTTTTGGATTTACCGCTCGCTCTTCCTGGGTAATTGAAAATTGATATAGGAGGAGAAGATGAAAACTTTCATCTGCATCAACATTCTGAGGCATCCTAGTCCTTCTTGTTGCAATTTAATTAGGATAGTAAGACGAGGCAAAGGTAGATGTCTCCTCCACTAAGTACGCTTCACAAATCAATCCCTCGACTCTAACCTTATTCTTGACTTTATTTTTTAGGGAGTGTAAAAACCTAAAATTAATATGAATAAGTATTTTTTTTTTAAAAAAATGACTATATAATACAATGGTGTATAAATTATTACTCACTTTATACCTCTCAAAAGGATACATCCAATGATATTGGACCGGACCACCAAGTCTTGTCTCATAAGGTAAACGAACTCGAAGATGCTCCATTGAATCAAAGAAGCTTGCTGGGAATATCTGTTCTAACTTATACATCAACACAGGTACGTTATTTTCCATAACTCTTAGTTGTTCAACATTTAATGTTGTCGAAGTTAGTTCTCTAAAAAATTGTCTAAGTTCAACAAGTGGCTTCCAAATAGGTTTTGGTAATTAGTCAAATGCAATTGGAAGCAACCGTTGCATGAAAACATAATAGTCATGACTTTTCATTCCATTAATTTTTTCCTCGTTAAGAACCATACATCGACCTAAATTGGAGGCATAGCCATCTGATAACTTTAGTTCTTTGACCCATTTAAGATTAGTCAGTCTCTAGGATTTGGTCATTGGTTTAAAGAACTTGTCATGACCGACATCTACCAACTCAAGCTCTTTTTTTTTTTACATATTTTTGCTAAATCTATTCAAGCATTGTGTGTATCCTTGCTTTTTCTATTGATGTCCATCACAATGTTAAAGACATTCATAAACACATTTCTCTCTATGTGCATGACATCAATGTTATGATGCAGAAGTTATGTTTTCCAATACAGTAACAACCAAAATATATTTTGCTTCTTCCAATTATGTTCAACACCATAACCAGGAAAATCTTTTTCTACTTGCGACTCAAGACAAAGCGGTAAATGTGGAAATTTATTCTAAACGTCAAGACTAGACAAACATGGAGGAAGGGGTGAGGTCTCAACCTGACCCTTCTTGAATGATTTTTTATTCATCCTATATGCATGATTAAGTGGAAGAAATTGGCTATGACAATCAAAATAGCATACCTTGTGAAAATTTAAATTTGTGAATGCCTTCAATCGTTCCAACCTGATAACATCCCATAAGTCGGGAAGTCATTGATTGTCCACATCAAAGCAGCCTTCATAAAAAAATCTTGCCTCAATGACACATCAAAAGTTGGTATGCCATCATTCCACAAAGTGCACAAGTCATCTATGAGCGGTTGCAAGTACACATCAATCTTGTGCCTTGGATCTGATGGACCTGGAATTAAGGCAGTTAAAAAAAATTCTTTCTTCATGAAAATGCCAGGAGGAAGATTATATGGAGTTAAGATGATCGGCCAACAAGAGTAAGTCTTCTCAAATTGACGAAAAGGACTAAACCCATCTGAACATAACCCTAATCTGGCATTCTTAGGGTCCTGACTAAATTATGGATGCATTCTATCAAAATGCTTCCACACTTCACCATCAGATTGATGACACATGACATTCGGGTCTCTCTGATTCTCACTATGCCATCTCATGTGAGATGCAGTGGCCATTGAAGAGTATAATCTTTTTTGTCTTGGAATGAGTGGAAAGTGCCACATTTTCTTAACAAGAAACTTCTTTTCAATCCCTCTCCTATTAACTGTCAAGTACCGATCACTTTTACAAAATAAAAACAATTATTTATATTCTTATCTGAATTTTCTTTGTAATACAACATGCATCCGTTTAGGCAACAATCAATTTTCAAACAACCAAGACCAAATTTTTGCACCGACCTCTTAGCTTGATAAAAAAATTACCCACCATAGTATTGTTTTTTGGCATGGTGTCACCCATAAATTGAACCATACAATTAAAACACCCTTTTGACATATTATAATCAGATTTCAAGCTAAGGCAGGCTAAAGAAGATGGCAATTTTGAATGATGCTCGCATCCTTCCCATAATATTGCTTGCACAGTTGCAAGCATATCAAAGAACTTTTGAGCTTCAAGATTAGGATTTTCCTTTGTGCATTATGTCTCAATTGCACCCTCTTTTTCTATGTATTTCCCAATTGATGGTCCAGCATGATCCGATCATTTGCTCATAAGGATTCAATTCTTTCCTTTGCCCACCACTTCCATAATATGAACCTTGCAACACTACTGGAGGAAATTGCGGTAACTCCTCATCATGGTTTGTCCACCAATAGTAATTGGGGATGAACCCTTCCTCATAAAGATGCCTCATCACATCATCCACAAACTTGAAAACTTTACATTTGCATTTCTTGCATGGACACCTTGTTTGTTCATCTTGCATTTGAAACATGCCCTGACTAGTAACAAATT
Source organism: Glycine max (assembly GCF_000004515.6). Taxonomy (NCBI): domain Eukaryota; kingdom Viridiplantae; phylum Streptophyta; class Magnoliopsida; order Fabales; family Fabaceae; genus Glycine; species Glycine max. Next base: position 9,945,958 of record NC_038249.2, on the reverse strand, counting down.
GTACGAACTCAAATACTCCTTCTCTAAACTCATTTGGCCAACGTTTATTAGCATCCAACCTCTGATACATCCACCTTCGGTTCTCAAGAATCTCCATTGATACAAACTACCAACAACAAATTTTCATTAAGAAACATCAAGAAGTAAGAATATATAATCATGAAATGAAATGATTTGGTAATATTTAATGGAGTTTGTTCAAACAAACACACAAGAGACATACTATTACATCAATGAAGTCACCACTTATATAAGTGTGAGGCACATCAAAACCTTACACCATTTATCTATAAGAAGATCCAAAAAATTATCATTTTAACATTAATTTATGTTGTAGGAACAATAATTATGTACATAAAATTTTATTATTAAATTTATGAAAATAATAATTATTTTAATAAATTTCATACATTTTAACATTAGTTTTTATTGTACAGTGTTTTTTTAAGTTGTTTATTACATTGGAATTAAATTATTTTAATTTATGAAATGTTTGGGATAAAACCACTAGCTTGTGATGAATAATTTGCTTAAAATTTTTATCAATGCATAATACCCTTTTATTGTCACACATAGAATCTGATTCTACAATAACTAGTGCTTGATCCTGATTAAACAAATTAAAACAGAGATTTGATGCTTTGGCTTTTCCATGGGCAATAATTATTCCAATGATATACTAAAGCACAGTAGCTAGGAGACTTCCACATAAAGAAACTTTCTTTTATTCCCTTTTTAAAATTTGGTGACTCACTTAAAACCACTTTTGTTTCATTCCAAAGTTATGCTCATGGAAAGCTTAAACCTACTTAATGGGTCAAAAAGCGATTTCATCTTTATTTTCACAAAAGCTAACTCCATGTTCATGTAGCTAGTGATGCATAATATTTTATTTTTTTCTCGGCATCTACTTTAAGAATTACCTTTGTTTTTTCATACAAACAAAATTGTTGCCATTTGCCCTCGTTTTATGTGTGTCCAATGGCTCTACTTATGTATCGAAGTTTGTCTTTTCATCCAGTAGACGCATATGGGATAAGCAACCAAACAAACAAGAGAAAATGATGATACACGTAAAATGCCAAATGTAACTAATATCGTAAAAGTATACTACTTTGACTTTATATTTTGAGTTGTTGTTTATCATCGGATGCAAAGTTGACTCGTACAAACCATTGGAGTGTACATATCTGCAGTTTTCTTCCACACTTTAATCAAATTATGCACCAAATCTAACATTGTATTGTTGAAATTAAGAGATTAAGTGTAAGATACCTTCATGTAAGATACCTGAAGTGTGTTTACATCATCCATCATCTTAGTTAAGTAATGTCAATAAACCTATTAAACAACAACTAAGATTTTTTTATTTATTAATTAACTATACGTATAGACGTATAGGATAAAAAGAAGGAGAAATAATTTAATGGATAATGTTACTAAAGTGTAACTCAAGCTTACTCTTAAAGCATTCAATAACATTTTGTTAAATAATTTATTCTAAAACTTACCATTTAGTTGATTAAAAATTCTTATATATAGATTATATATATATAGAGAGAGAGAGAGATTTTATATATATATATATATATATATATATATATATATATATATATATATATATATATATACACAAAATTTTAAATTATTCTAAAATTAATTTGTGGAAAACCTGGCCTAATCTACTCCCAAATGATCATTTTACTCTTATTGTTAATGGGTTAGTGCATGTAAATAATCATGAGTATCCAAATCACTTAGTACTTCTAAGGAACAAATTAAAAGCTTGAGAATGAATCAATGAACACTAAGAATTAACTTTAACCTCTCCTTAATGAATGGCATTAAAATCTTATTGGTACACACTATATAATTATTAGTTATTATCATAATAAAAATGTTACCAGTTACCACTGCTAGCTTTTGAAGCATATAATTAATTATCCTATATACTATGTCTTGTCAATTAACCTAAAAAAATATATACAATAAATATATATATATATATATATATATATATATATATATGACACATCGAATGCCTATAAGCTAAAAAGCAGCATTAGTCAAACCAAAATTAAACATGTTGGAAAAATAACAGCTGGACACTTTAACTACATTACTACAAATTAAAATTTGAGTCCAACACATCTTTAAATGTGAACAAAACCCTTCTCTCTCTCTTGAAGACTCAAATGCAGGATTAGTGCCGAAGATGAAACTATTTAATATCTCTTATTATTTTTTAATGACACAACCACTGATTTATAGGCAGAATTAGTGCCGAAGAGGAAACTAAATCTGCAATAATTGGGGAGAAAAATTAGAATGTAACTAGATAACCACGGACATTTAGTTTCTAACCTTACTCCTATGAAGGTGTCCTTCTTTGATTAAGAAGGTGCCCCCCATGGACAATGAAACATTTGCCCATTTAGAAATAGTGATGTAATCCTAATCCTACCCCCAAGGACATTGGATAGAAGACTCTAAGAAGATTGGGCAACAGACACAAGAAAAGGCCATAAGGTTCTCATGAGCCTTAGAGTAGATTTCGGGCTCATGGGCTAAGTATGAGTCCACTTATCCTTGTACATATTAGATTAGGATTTCATTATTTTTGGGCCTTGTATTTAGGGCTCCATAATGTAGGTAGGGTACCCTATAAATGTAGGATTTTTTAACCTTTGTATTTTAGGGCACCTAGCCTAGTTTTGTATTAGGGATAGTTTTGTAATTTTGCATGCATTAAGTAAATATTTGATGCGTGTTGGGAAATAAATTTAATTGAATTGGGAGAAACTCAATCCAATTAAATTTTAGAGGGGGAGGTGATCATTTGCTTATTACACCCCATTGTCACATCATATAGTTACATTTTGTGCATGTCCTTCATGATTTACATGCCTCATGACACCTAAGCACACTTAGTGGAAAATCTTTGATTTGATCTTGGATTAGTGGGTTGAACCATAGCTAAAATTTACTAATCATAATTAGTGAAATTTTGGCTCCAAAATTTGGCTCCACAAATTCAAATGAAATTTGAATAGAAATTCAAATTTCTCTCCAATTTTGTGTGACACTTAGGTTATAAATAGAGGTCATATGTATGCATTTTTTCAACTTTAATCATTTGAGAATTACACTTCAAAGTTCAGACCTCATTTGAGACACAAAATTTCATGCTCTTTCTCTCCCTCTCCTTCGACTCCTCTTCTCTTACCTTCAAGCTCTTATCCATGGCTTCCTATGGTAGTGAACTTCTTTTTGACTCATCTTCTTCTTGAAGTGACATCTCCAATAATCTTTCTTCCTTCTCCATTCCGCTTCCATGATCTTCAAGATGCAAAATACTCCATTGATGAAGAAGATCCAAGGCCTACAAGCTCCACATAGAGCTACATTAAATAGTCTATCACCTATGATCATGATTCAGATTTTATTCAAATATGTTTATGAACAGATATGTTACAATATCAAATCAAGACATAAATTAAGAAATGATTGCTAGAAAATTAAGGATAAAATTGCAACAATAACAATGTTGTGAACATTTATATGCAAAGTTATTAAGAAGGAAATATAAAATAGTCAAATATGTGGTGCAAAACTTATAACAATGTATCAAGCATGGCCCATGTATTTCATGGAGTATAAATTCAACATGGCCCCATCTATGTACCCAAAAAAGCATTACAAATGTGGCGAAGTGAATGAAAAATGGAACAAAGTTATGAAAAGGAAGAGATAGAGAGTTCAAAGTATGGTCTTCCTCTGCAACCAATTAGAGCATAAAAGGCTTGCCCTTGGGTTGGGTCAATTAAGAACAACAAACAGTGTTAGTTATTTATTCCATAAGAAAATAAACAGGTTAGTACTATCCCTATCCTTAGATTGAATCAAACACCTAACTCTTAAACACATGTGGTATTCCTTAAGAAAATTAATGCATTGGAGAAGGAGAGAAAAATATATAAAATATCTATGGATGAGAAACTTACATGGATGGAAAAGCAAGACAAGAGCAGGACGAAGAAAGAGAAAGATGAAAAGAAAAGAAATAAATAGCAGCAGAAAAAGTTGCTTAAACTAAATGTAATTTAATATTTTTATTCCTATGGTATGTATGGCAGTCAAGTTCAATGAATTGATTTGTATCAAAGAAGAGCTTACAAAATTTGATGGAGACAAATCTCTGCAAGTCTCAAACAGCCAAGCCTCGCTCGCCTCTAACTCATATCTTTCCTTTTTCTAGTTTTACTGTTACTACACCACCAGGCACCACCTCTAATTCAATTTTACATTAATGTTGTTGTAAACATCAAATCAAAAGGGAAAACAAAATAGAACTTTTGTAATTATGAATAAAAAAATTTAAAAAAACACATTTTCCTGAACTAAATGGACTAAGTTTCATTTTCTCTATTTGGTTCAAATGTTCTAATTTGATGAAGTCACCTAAATTTGGAAGAAGTGTTTCAGTTTTCAAACCCTAGAATCTGTCAATCTATAAGATCTGCTACAAGCAAGAACTAGCAGGCACAAAATATTGCTTGGTCCATGAATCAATTCGTGAAATTGATGTTAACGAGCTAGAGTGAAGCTAGATCTGAGAATTACCTAACAAATATGGAACCTTTTCACCTCAAATCTACCATTCCTGTGAAGCAAAACCAAACAATGAATTAGAAAATTAAAATCACAAGCTGAAAGGAATATACTTTAGGGGGGAGAAATGATTTCACACCATCTGCTGCACTTGGAAAGGAAAATGACACAGAGTCATGAAATAAAAAAAACATGGAACTTCTGAAGCATCACAAAAAAACAAAAGTGACAAGTGAGAGACACAATAATTCACCGATAAAAAAACGAGGACTTAGGCAAGAATCCTTCTTGAGCTGAGAACAAACAACCAATGGAAATGGTAACAGTGGGATGAGAGAGAGAAAGAGAGAAGTATATAGAAGAAGTTATGCAATGAAAGGAAAAGAATATGAAACAGTAGAGAAAGCGAGTGTGTGGAATTATTTATTTACTGATTGCCATGTTTACTGGTCACACGCGCTCATAGAAATGGTAACAATGGGATGAGAGAGAGAGAGAGAGAGAGAGAGAGAGGGAAGTATATGGAAGAAGTTGTGTAGTGAAAGGAAAAGAATCTGAAACTGCAGACAAAGTGAGAGTGTGGAATTATTTATTTACTGATTGTCATGTTTACTAATCACACACGCTCATAATTATTTATTTATATACGTATTACTAATTTTTTTAGTATAATATAATAAACATTTCTGCTGAAAAATGTACGATTTACTAACATCATATTTATTATTAAAAATTAATGTATAAAATTTGAGATAATAAATATGTTTAAATATAAATTATCTTTTAGATTTATGCAAAATACGAATACTTCATATTGTGATTAAAAAATATATTTTAATTATTGATAAATTATTTAAAAATATATTCAAATTTAATTTAGAAATAAAAATGTAAACAACATATTAAAAAAGATAAGAAATTAAGAAAATCTCTAACAACACTCTCTTTAAAGAAAAATAGTTAAAAACACTCTTAGACGATATAACTATTTTAATTTATATATATAATTTTGGCTAAATTACAAAATTAGTCCCTCTATTTTACTTATTTCACCAAACCAGCCCCTCTACTTTTAATTCACTACCTGAATCCCTTGTATTTTAAAATTCACTATCTAAGATAAATATAATAAATAAAATAAAAATAATATTTATATAAGTATAAATATTCTAATTTATGTGAAAATAGAATTTAACCTTATATATTATATTTTAAAAGATAATATATAATATTTTAAAAATATAATAAATTAAAAAGAATAAAGGTTTAATTTTGAACTATTTTCGTATAAAAAATTTATTATATTATATTTTACACCAAATATTCAAATCAGCATTTGATTGTAGGAGTAAAGGAGTATGTCACAAAATCAGCTATGTGGACATAGAGAGTCAATTTTAATACTTTTGGATGGATACATAATTTGTTGGTAGAGACGCCAAAAATGGTCCAACCCAATGGACTGACCAGAATAGCTCGAGCATAATTGCAGGCTGGTAATATGTTATTTTTCTCAATAAACAATGGCTAAAAATATTTTAAATGAAAATTTAAAATAAATAAAAATGATTGAGTTTAATAACCAAAAGGTAAATTAAGCATTTTGCTAACTATTTTTTTAGCTCAATTTAAATATATTAAAATATGAAAAAGAATATAATTTTTTAAAAAATAATTTTATTTTATATTTTTTCATTTTTTTAAAAATGAATGAGCCCATGGGCCAACCCATTTGGCCCATAGAGGATTCGGTTGGGCCATGAAAATAGCGGTTCATCTCAAAATTGGTCCAGCCCTGACACACCTCTATTCGTGGGTAATATTCGTAAGTAAAAATTACATTTTCCACGCATGTATAATCCATGGGTAATATGCGTGGCTAAAATTTAATTATTTTTATTAATTTTTCTAAATTAATTATCACTCAATTATCTTTATTGATTTTTCTTAAATTATTTTATAACTTTATTGATATAATATTTAATAGTTATTTTTATAGAAGATAATTAAAAAAAGGATCTTAACATGTAATAGCTGACATTAAAAAAATTAAAACTTGAGTTTGACTTTTATATATAATCAAGTGAAAGTGATATCTAAAAAAAAGGTATCTTAAAAAACGCGAGAGTATATGATACATTTATATATGTTAGTGCATGATTTTTTTCCTCATAATATAATTAATTTTACTATTTTTAAAATATATTTAATCCTAAATTATTTTTTATAAAATGATAAAAATTATTAATTTATCAACCTATGAATCACATGGAAACACACATTAGTAACTTTTAATTAGTTAGTGTATATATTACACTAAAGTGATATTGAGCTTTAATTAAGCCTTATTAAGTTTCAATCAATCATATGTCTATTTATATATTATATAAGATTAAATTCTATTTAAACACAACACTAACACACATACTAACACAATACTAACAATTAAACATAAAACACGAAAGGATTAAACACACAACAATAGCTAGCTATTATGAATCTTTGGACACTGCTCCCCGGCAACGGCGCCAAATTTGATCGAGGCCGTACCCGAATCAAATAAACATTAAAATGTAGTAACTAGGAAGTGATCCTAGGTCGTTTCCCAACGAGCAATGATAAATCAAATGTTCATAACAGATAGTAGGAAATAGTAACAAATTGGGGGGGGGTTGTTTGCTTTTGTAAATTAAATAGCGAGTAACATTGAAATAGAAAAATATCAAAATTAAAATACGTTGCTTCCCCTTGATTCACAAGCAAGTCTCTTATCCTAGGTTGCGAGAATTTATCCTTTATCAGTTTAACCACTTAATCCAACCCTAAATTAAATTACTAAGCGAAATTCAACATAAGGCATTCATTATGTGATTAAGCATCACATACACCAATTACTCATAAACGATCATTAAGCATTAACGTAAATTAAGCGCAGAGACAATTAATCAAGCACTAAGCATGCATGAATTAAAAGCAACAAATTCAAAGTAATTAGTGAAGAGGAAAAACTAAACAGAATTTAACAGTAATAATAGAACCTCAAAGAGAATTGTGCTTGATCCTCAAGGGAAAACAACGCTGCGGACTTAGCCTTCCATTAATCAAATAGAGAATGAAATTTTATTGATAAAACTAAAAGTCTGAACTGGAATTGTAAAAAAACGAAAATAAAAGAGAAAGAGAAGAGAGACTAAAACTAAAAACGAAAAATAGAAGAGAGAGAGGAGAGAGAGAGAGTCTCCCGCGAGAGAGAGAGGGAGTCCTCTAAACTAGAACCTTGGTGTTGTTATATAGTTTTTTTTCAGCCCCAAAGCTTACAAATATGTTTTAAATCCAAGCCCATAAGTAAAATCAAATCAAATCTATATAAGATAAGATAAGATAAGATCTAGATGAAATAATATCTAGATGAGATCAAATCTAAATAATATCTAGATAAGATAAGATCTAATTTTATAGAATAAATTAGTCTGCCCTCTTCAAGTCCAAGCCCAATTCTAGATTCAAGCCCAATGTTTCATTAATTCCTGAAATTAGATTAAAAACATCAAATTAGCTGAATGAGCCCAAATAATAAAACTGCCTAATAAATTTGACAATTAAAACTAATCAGTATTTAAAATGGTGCAAAAAGGGTTTAGAAAATAGAAGAAAATGATGGCACATCAGTGTATATATTACACTAAAGTGATATTGAGCTTTAATTAAGCCTTATTAAGTTTCAATCAATCATATGTCTACTTATATATTATATAAGATTAAATTCTATTTAAATAAAACTTATTTAAATACACATATTTTAACTTATGTGAAAATAGAATCTAATCTTATATATATTATATTTTAAAAGATAATATATAAGATTATAAAATATAATATAGTAAAAAGAATAAAATTTAAATTTTGAACTATTTTCGCATAAAACTTATATTAATACTATATTTTACACCAAATATTCAAATGAGTTCATGGTTTTAGTGGTGAAGGAGTTTGCTTCTTACTCCAAGGACCATACTTCTAGTCCTTCCTCAAGATTTTTAAAGTTCTTATATATATATATATATATATATATATGGTCTTCATCATTGCATAAATTTCACTTACACCATATTGAACCTTAATGAATCATTAGTGTTACACTTATGTCTTATATTTTAAAATACTTAATTTTACAAAATTTGATTATGACATATTTTTAGAATATAAATGGTATTTTTATTATAGTTTTTCAACAATTATATAAAATAGACAATTGTTTTTTACAAAAAAAATTAAAATACTAATGATAAGCATGATTTATTTATCATAAATAATGTAAATATTGGTTTACTAATTTTATTAAAAATTGTCATAGTATAATTAAAAATATTATATATTTATTATTATTTATAAAATATTGGTTTGTTAATTCAAAAATATTACTAATATATTAATTTCAATACTTTTCAAGTATAAAGTTTATTTAAGTATATTAAATATTTATTATAATTTATACCAAATTAAAATTTTAGTTTCTTAATTTATTTGACAAAAATATGCACGCTCTCTCTAATTCGGTCGCTAATCCCAAATTTTATTTAGTCTATTAGTGACTGAAATATATTCGGTCGCTAACATCATAACATAGCAAAGGAACTATGTTCAGTCTCTAACATCAAACTATAATTCGGTCGCTATATCAAAGTACATTTCGGTTGCTAATTCGGTCTCTATACTAATTGTAAATATTAGCTAAGGACCGATATCGAGACCGAATTCTTCAGCGACCCTTTATTTCGGTCGCTAAATCAGTGGCTGCCCCAGTTATCCACCGTGAATAAATTCAGTTGCAAAATCATTTGTGAGTAATGATAGAAACTGTTTGGTCGATATTTTGGTCACTGATATCGATCCAATCAATTCCGTCTCTAAGTTCGGTCGCTAAACTGCATTTTTTTAGTAGTGAATTACCTAGATGTCTCAACATAATCATATAATATTTTCCTTACCACCAAAGCCTCCTTATCCTGAGCTCTAAAGAAAATGAAACTATCATTTGCAAATAAAAGATGAGAAACAACATGAATTTCCTTACACACCCGGACCTCATGAAAATCACCCTTTCTTTTCTGCATCTTTGATTAGCACAGATAAACCTTCAACTCAAAATAAACAGAAAAGGTGATAAAGGATCACCATGTCTAAGCCTCCTCTATGGAGTAATGGGTCTAATCACATCCCCATTCACATTTATGTAGAACTTCACTAAAGATACACAAAGCATTATCCATTTAACAAAATTGGAATGGAAACCAAATTTAATAAGCATCTCCTGCAAGTAACCCCTGACAATCCTATCATATGTTTTTCCATCCCCCTTTTTTCCCTTCCTTTTACACTTCATAAAATTTACTTATTCTAGTAAATTGTAATTGCACTTTTATGGACTCTTTTTTAATTTTCTTATGTTGAGAAACTAATATGAGAGCACTATACATAGATACGCAAATAGTGTTTTACTAAAAAAATTACTTATCTTTAATTAAATAAAAAAATGTATTATTATTTATATTTATCCTGACTCTTTTTTTCTTTCTCTCCTTCAAACATTTCATTTATAGGAATGATTTTCATATGCGAAAATTGAAGGTGTTGAATATATAAAAGATAGATAGATATACATTGGTATTTTATATTTTCACATGTTTATTGCATAAAATAAATATTTACTTTATACAACTAAAATTTATAAGTATTTATAATAAATAAATACTTTTAAATATATATTTTATATTATTATTGAAATTTGTAATAAATAAACATTTTTAACATATAAATGATATTTTAAATTTATGATAAATAAAATATATTGTGATATATTGTTATTTATTATTTTTAATTATTGATAATTTCTTTTAAAAATATTCAAATTAAAGTCAGAATAAAAAATTTGAAAATAGTTTTTTTAAAAGAATAATATATTGAAAGAGATAAAAAGAAAAAAAAAAACCTAAGTTAAACCCTTCCAGTTATATTGAAAACATAAGGTCACATTATATATAAGAATATTCATTATGACAGTGGGCTAAAAGCTCACTATAATAGCGAAAACCTACTGCAAATATCCCTCAATAAATATCACGTTGGTAAATTTTATCGACGAGCTCAAAAGTCCTTGATAATACAGTAAGTAACTCGAGGGTAATATAGTAGGTTTAATAGTTAGTAATTTGACCGTTAATAGTATCAAGGAAAAGTCATTGGTAATTGATGAGTAAAAGTATATTCGTGGAAAAAAATTTAAAATTATAATGGGCTAAACTGATTATATTACAATGGGTTTTATCCACGGTAAGAAACCCACTGTAATATAAAGGATTTAGCCTTCGAAATTATCTATTTTAAAAGAAATTATTTATGAAATTATCATTACCTGAATATATTAATTAATTTCAAACACAAATAATTTTAAAATAATATCTATTTATACATAAAATTAATCCATACCATAAATATTTCATTTTTATAACTTAAATCACTTAAAACATAACATAATCCATATAAGCATGAATTTGACAACAAATAAAAATGACAACAAACATGACATAAATTTTAATCGAAGTACTATTAAGTCATAATACAAACCCATAAAAGTGCTACTAATTAGTCATATCATAAAATCATAGAAGTGTTGCTCAATCATAATAACACAAGTTAGAGAATAGCGAGTTTAATACGCACCCTCACTCAAGGTGTGCCAACATTGGAAAATAACAAATTCTAGCTAGTACAGAATACCCTCTTGGCTCCGAGTTTGTTGTTGTGAAAGGAGAAAAGGAATTTTGATTGGACGTGTTAGGAGAGTGTGTGGGGGAGGGAATTGGAGTTCTTGAGGAAAGTGTGCGATGGCGTTGCTTTTTAATGTAAAATATTTGCAGACTCATAAGCCTTTTTTACTTTGAAGCTCAATGGCCTATAATAAATCAGTTTTTTCCTCGAACATCTCCCTCCAAGCATATCTTGGGTATTGTATTCCCTATAATTATATGGTTTTAGACAGATGTCAATTCAAAGAATGTCAACTGCAAGACTACAACACATTCATAATTTTACACTTCATCATTTCATGGTCATAGGTCATAGCTCATGGTAAAAAAAAAAATTCTTTAAATTGCAATCTTACTTGTAAACAGAATAGCATGTGTGCTTTTTGCGAACACCCAATTTTATCATTTTTATTCCAAAAGTTTAAACTTTATTTTTATTGTTTATCTATTTTTCTTTTCTTAAAACAAACTGGGCCAATTGGCCCAACAACTCAGTTTTGTTGTTAGCCTAGTTGGTAAAAAAGAAAAAAGAGGTAAGCAAAATAAATTTTAAAAATGATAAAAGAATAATAATGTTTTTTTTTCTTTTCTCCTGTTGCAACTGCAACTATCAACTCTCACCCACTTTGCTGCATTTGCATGTTCTCCTCAACCCTTCCTACAAATCTCTTTTTTTCTTTTTTCTCTTCAGACTGATGATGCACACATCTGATTACTTCTTCAATCACCCATTTCTCTTCGTCAAAGTTGAATGAAATGATAACTAATTACTTCTACAATTAGACATATTATTCTATATATCATCACATTAGACCAGAAAAAGGGGTCTAAAATCTGAAAGGAAGAGAGTAAATAAAGGAAAATTTTAAAATCTAAAACTAGAGTGAATGAGAGAGTTCCCAGCTAGAGAAAAGAAGTCAATGATAGTGGCAGAGAAAATCAAAGCATCTGAGGCTACACAATTTGCTATATAATTTTTGCTCCTTTATTATTTAATTTCTTTGATATATACTTAGTTGTCTAGTACACAAATGTACCTATACATCAAATAGAAAATAAAGAAATAAATAATCTCTCTGGAAGACAGAAAATAAAACAAGATAAAAAAAAAAGGAAAAGAAAGCTTTGGCGCCACTGTGTTACGCCATTTGCAGCCGTCGGAGACGATTTTCGGTGGCAGCATCTCCCTCCATTATTCTTCTTCCTTTCTCCCTCATCTCTTCCCCTCTTCCCTTCAATTTCTAGTCCTATCATGAACCTCCGTCGAGTGCGCTAATTTGACCACTACAATGTCGGAGGCACCTCTCTTGGCCATATCATCGGTCGTCGATGTTGGCTTGAGTGTTGTCATTGTTAGTGTAAGAATCGTCATCGCCGCCACATTCTTTCCCTTCTCTCACAATTTCCCTATTTTGAGTAGAATAGGGGCAAGAAACAAAAAATTGGGCTCGAGCGTTGTTGTCGTTGGTGTACGCGTCGTCATCGTGCCGCCATCACCGTCACCACGCTTTCTTTTTCCCTCACGTTTTTCTCTTTCTCCTTCCCTCATTATATTTACTTCTCTTAAAATTATAAGTTAGTGGAGAAGGGTTTTGCTTGGCTTTTTTTTTTTCACCGCACTGAATGGGTTGATCCCATTTTGGGCCTAAAAGGCTAAACTTTTAAGCTTAAGTATAAAATCTTAGTAAGAGTTAGTATAAAATTTTGAATGAAACCTTAAAATTAGTTTTGAGCACGGTAAGTATATCCTTATTAGAAAAATTAATTTTTGCGCTAATCCTTGAACCTTAAGAGTGCATTTGGATAAAGAATTTTAACTAAAGAAAGTAATTTATTAGAGAATTGGAATTTCTGTAATTTAGAATTCATTATTTGGATGCTTTTTATGAAGAATTTAAAATTTTAGAATTTTAAAACAGAATTTTAAACAAGAATTTCAATTCCCTTAGGGTGAGAAATTGAAATTCTCTTTTTACCGTCTTCTTCAAGAAACACCGACCGAACTCCTAAAATATCGATCGGGTCTGAGCATAGAGGAAGACATATAACTAACACAACAACAATATCTTCTCTTTTTTTTTCATCCTCATAATTTTAATTTTTTTTATCCAAACACAAAATTTTGAAAATAAAAGAATTTCAATTGATGTATTTAAAATTTCTCATAATTTTCAATTTTTCCATCCAAACACACTCTAAGAGTGCGTTTTAACAAAGGATTTTAACTAAGGAAAGTAATTTATCAGAGAATTTGAATTTTTGTAATTTAGAATTCATTGTTTGGATGCTTTTTATGAAGAATTTAAAATTTTGAAATTTTAAAACAGAATTTTAAACAACTAAAAATCTGGAATTTCAATTTCCTTTTAAAAGGTGAAAAATTGAAATTCTCTTCTTACTCCCTTCTTCAAGAAACACCTTCTTTTAAAATATTGATCGGGTGTGAGCATACAGGAACACATATAACTAACACACCAACCATATCTTTTTTTTTCATTCATTTTTTTCATCCTCATAGTTTGAATTTTTTTATCTAAACACAGAATTTTGAAAATAAAAGAATTTCAATTGAAGTATTTGAAATTCTTAGAATTTAAAATTTCTCAGAATTTTAAATTTCTCCATCCAAACACACTCTAAAATCTTTTGAGGTTTACTATAAAATTTTAATCTTTACAATAATAAAGATATTAGAATAAAATAATTAGTAAAATATCAAATAGTAATAATAAATAAATGATGAAACATGACTAGAAAATAAGTTGAGCTCCATTGGGTTAGTTAATTATTTTATAGTGGTTAATTATTTTGTAATTGCAATTATTAAAAAAACAACTTAAGAAGAATACAAAAGGTTTAGTAATAACTATTTTGGATGTACTTCTGACTTAATTGTTATCAAAACTATAAAAGTTTAATAATAATCATTATGGATGTAATTCTAATTTTATTATCATGAAAGTTTTTTTTAAACATATAAAAAATCAAAAAGGACTAAGGCAATAAAAAATATCATCACACAAATATTTTCTACAAAAGAATTACATAATGTTGATTCTCCATTACTCTTGGAGATACATGGAGCAAGAGAACTCTTGTGAACCAAAAAAGAGTAAAAAAATATATAAATTCAGAAAAATAAAAATACAATAACAATCTTCTTTTTTGAAATAATAATTTTCTTTTAATAATAAAAGTTCTCATTAAAAAACAATAAATTGAATGTTTAAAAATGTTCTTGTTGGTGGACCTAAAGCATAGACTTTAGTTGCTTTACCTTTGAATTGACCCTAGTAGTCACAAACTTTCCTAGGGAATATTTAGTACAAGAAATATTTTTTTCTTGTCAAAGGAATCACCATTCTCGAGAATCATGAATCTTCCAAATCATGATTACTATGAATAATTAAATTTATTTGATTGATCATAAATATTGCTATATAATTTTCTTGGGAATATAAAAATAAAATAGTATATTTATCATAATCTTTAATTATTTACCTCATTAAATAATTTAATAAGAGTAATATGATTTTTTTATCATAATTAAACTTGTTTTTTTAACTCAAAAAACTTAAATTCCCACCCTCCAATGAAAATATTTTCATGGGAAATTAAGTCAAAATATTTCCCAAGAAACATTATTTCCTAGGAATGCTATTTTTTAAAAATCAAATCAAAGATGAGAAATTAAGGATGTGTTTGATTTGTATTTTCATTTTTTATTTTTATTTTATGCTTTCATTTTCTGAAAACTATTTTCATTTTTAAAATATTAGAATTTTGAAAACATGTTTAGTTTGACTTCTTATTTTTTGCTTTCAAGAAATAAAAATACTGAAAATATGTTTTCAAAAGAAAATGTATTTTTAGAATTGTTTAAAATTATATTTCTTGTTACCGCATTTTCATTTTACCCAAAATGAGGTTTCTGATTTCAACTAAAAACAATATTTTATTATTTCCAGTTTTTGGTTTATTTGAAAAAATATTTTCAGTGAAAATGAAAACAAAAAATAACCAAACTAAACACTCCCTAACATTCCCAACTTAAGATTTTGGAAAAACTAAAAAGTTTTTCTTGTACCAAATGACCCCTGAGTTATCATACAATGTTTTCGGGTATCCTTCATTTCCAGGTAGGATTTTAATTAATTTTATAGATTTATTTTCTTAATTAATTGTTGTTTAACATTGAGTTATGCCTTGAAAAATATTTGTGCATTAAATAAATTTAAATATTATTATATTGATGTGAATTTAATTTATTTAAGTTTAAACGGTTATATTTTTTTATAGAACGGTTATATTTTATTAAGAATAATTTATTAAGGAGTTAAATAAAAATATTTCATGTCATGATTTTATTTTTATGAAAAGATATTGGTATGGAAAATAATTTATGTTTGTATTTATTTTGCCTAAGTTTCGTTTGAATTAAGAATATAATTAATAGAGCTTTTTTTACATTATATTTTTTGTTCAATAATTAATGTATTTAATATAATTAAATATAATTATTGATCATGTCAATCATTTAAAAAATACAACCAATTTAATTTTAAAACGATAAGGAATTATTTAGGAATTAATTGTTAAATGATACAACTAAATGCAATGATAATAAATGTAAATACATAATTAATGAACTAATTAATTATTATTAATTTTTGTTTCAATATAAAATTTATATGTTACGATTTGATTGAAACTTTTGATTTAAATAATATAAATATTTAAATTGATTTAATTTGTGTCATTTTTTGTTACAAATAAGAATTTAATAGTGGTTGAATTACACGTTGTATTTTTTACCCTATTTAATGTATCTAATTTTTATTTCATAAGATTTCGTATTATTGTTATCAATGTAATTAGTTCAGTAAAAAAAATTATTGTTAATGTAATCAATGAATTTTTAAAATAGTAACCAATAATTTACAAAGGAAATTTTAGAACGGTAACCAATCAATTATTTATGATAAATAGTTAAATTATATAATTAAATTAAATGGAAATAACTGTAGACAAAATAGTTAATGTTTAAATTAATATTATTAATTTTTTTTATTAAATTTCAAACTATAACATAGGTATAATAAAAATATTTCAAATAATTTAATAATAGGCTTTATTATTTTAATTTAATAAAGGCTTTATTACTCTAAATCTTGGAGAACAATATCTCAAGCTATACGATTAATAACATCTGTTTCAAATAAAATAAAGTAAAAAATCAATTATAAATTATCATTCTAAATTATAAAATTAAACTAACAATTTAATAGCTAGAAAAAATTACTAATCAAGAAGTAAACCTTATTTGACTTGAGTAAGAATATCCGAGAAAGACATAAAATCAAAGACTATCACGGGTATTTCATCTACCTTTATTGGAGTGCAACTTGTGGTGCCCATAAAGTGTACTTTGAAATTATGTTTAGTAATCCTGAATTTATTCTTATTAACTAACGGGGGTTCAAACAAATAAGTAAACCCTTCTTGAACAACATCCTTTTAAGTCTTAATGTTAGTTTTTTTTTTTTTTTGTAGGATGGATCTTTTCACCCTAAAAAATAACAAATGCAATTAGATGATGTTTATAAAATCATAATTCATTTCAAATATTATAAAATTACCATTTTATCAATTAGCAACATCTAAATACTGTTAATTTTGTTTGGATTTTTATATTCTGGGATACACCAAAGACGTATGACTCATGCCTGAGTTTTCATTTAATCCTTCCAAGTATGACTTTAGAAATCAATGCAAACTTGAACGCCATTGATTATATGAATGCAATGAATATGAACGATTCATAAACTTTATTTACGGAGGAAACGGATAAACCTTTTTTGACACTAACAATAATGTGTTGATATGGTAGCTTGTATTTATAGCCTCCATTGCAAGCATGATAATGAAATGTATTTGGATCTTCTAACCTCCATAGTAATGCTATTGGTTTGAAACGTATGACAAACCATTTAACGCAAATTAAAGCAAAACAATTAACTTGAAATGTATAGGTTGACAATAAATTACAGAGGCTAAAACACTTGAAACACAATTTCTTATCATCATTTGGCTATTATAAAAAGCAATTAGGTTTATTATTGCGTGAACATAAAGAATTTGATTCCAATCTGTTTCGAAAATTTGATTCCAATTCGTTTTAGTGAGATTTTTATCTATAAAGGAAATCATTTGAAATCAATCCGTTCTAAAAAAAAAATCAATGAGACGAAATTCATTGCCAAAATCCATTGTCAGCTATGTTATTTCAATTAGTCTTAACGAGAATTTTAGCTTAACGTTTTAATAAATTAATTCAAAATTAATTCTTAAGAACTTCCCTAATTAAAATTGGGTTTAATGTTAAAGATACTTTGAGGCAAAATTGACCTTCTACCCGACACACATAGAAATAAATTCATAACATTCACTTCACTACTACTACGGGTAAAAATAGATCAGGCCAAACGTTAAAAGACCTCTGAGCCTAGCTTACGATGAATTTTTCATGCTTGAGCCTGACCTATAGCCTATCAAACCTGACTAAACAAGGCCTTAATATATAATTTTGCTTAATTTTTTAATCTAACATTAATTTAGTTAGTAGTCCCACAAATATATTAATAATATAAGCTGAAAACACTGAATTAACCTAGGTTCCTTCCGTCCTTGGGTGTTGCCCAGTGGCTTGGCCACCGACGGAGTGAATCTTTGCTCTCTACAAACGCTAGGGTTCCTTCTTCGATCCTTGGGAGTTATGACTGCCTCGGTCTTCAAAAGGCTTTCCCTTGTTTTTTCCAATTGCGTTGCCTAATCACTTTTCTCATCTTGGGCTATGAAGTAGTTCGTTTCTACCTGCAATAGCTAGCTTGAACTGCTCCTAATGAAGAAGAACAAGGGTCGTCAATCGCACTCAGCTGCAAAGCAAATTATGGTGAAGGGTACTACCTCAGGTTCAGGTAAATCCCTAACATCTGCTACTTCTGGTCTGGCTGGTTGCTTGGATGTTGTCCAAGCAAATCAGAATGTTTATACTGCTTCACAAGATAATCTTGTAGGCAAGGTGCTCGTAAAAAAGGCAAGGACAAGTTCTGCAAAAACTGATGATGTCGCACACCAAGTGTTTGATAATTTGTCGGAATGCAATGCTGAATCTGAATCTTCCCTAGAGGTTTCTTGCACCTTAGGGGACAATGATTCAACTACTGATGATGATTCATCTCACTCATGTGGCTCTAAGTCATCACCACAGCTAAACGACAATAAGGCTCCCACTCCTTGGGTCAATATGTTCAAAGATAACAGAAATCATTCCAAAGGTTTTGGAATGAAGTTCTCCCCTCCACCCTTTGATGATGAAGTGTTGTTGGAAGAAATTGATTTGCAACCCCTGGAAGAGGCTTGGGGACATAGCCTTATTGGCTATGTGGCTGGCCACTTCCTAGGAAAGAAAGCTCTGCTGGATTGTTGCCAAAAATGGGGAGTCAAGTTTTCATTCTCAGCTCATGCAAGTGGTTGGCTGGTGTTTAAATTTGAGTCTGAGGACGATCTGAACCAAGTCCTTTTTGCATGCCCTTACTTCATATTTCAAAGACCCCTACTGCTAAAGGTTATGCCAGCATTCTTTGACTTTGGCAATGAGGAGCTCAGCAAGATCCCTGTTTGGGTTAAACTCAGAAATCTTCCTCTGGAGCTTTGGAATCCTCAAGCCTTAGGGAAAATCCTGTCCAAGATTGGTTCGCCCATTCGATCTGACCATCTTACTGCTTCTAAGGGATCTATTTCTTTTGCTAGAGCTTTAATTGAGGTTGATGCTTCTTTGGAGCTCATCGATGAAGTGCGATTTAGACTTCCTACAGGGAAGACTTTTGTGCAAAAGATTGAGTATGAAAATAGACCTTCTTTTTGCACTCACTGCAAGATGATTGGGCACCGCCTCACTAATTGTAAAACTGTCACTGCGAATAAGTTTGCTCTCATCACAGCCTCCCCCACCTTGGATCAGCCACAAGTGGGTGATTCAGCAATGTCCCCACATACCAATACAGTAGGCCCCTCTAATAATCCAAAGACTGTTCAGACTAATATGTCTATCCCTCCTCCCAGTAAACATGTTCTAGTTGCAAATCATGTTCATGTCCTTCATAATTCTTCTGACCTCAAAGAAACAGGGAACACTGAGTTTGGTGATCTTATAGAAGAGGGGTTTGTTCAGGTGAAAACAAAACACCAGAAAAAAGGTAAAAAAGTGTAACTCATAAAGACAACTCGTACTGAGGATATGCACACTGATGTCCAAAGAGGAAGAAATCATAAAGTTATAACTAGGGTCGGGGAGGCTTTCTCCCGTCCGAATCCATGATCGTTGCCTCTTGGAACATCGGAGGCTTTAATTTGCCTCTGAAGCATCATGCGATGCAGAGCTTCCTTTGCTGCAAGGAAGTTAAGGTCATGGTTGTGTTGGAAACTAAGTTGAATAAGGTTTCAATTGAGGAAATCATGAGAAGAAAGTTTGGTGACTGGCACTTCACCCATAACTTCGCTTCTCTTAATGCTGGCAGAATTCTTATCCTCTGGAAGCAAGATAAGATCCATCTTTCTGTTTTGGAGTCAAATGCCCAATTGATTCACTGTGCTATTGATTGTAAAACCACTGCCAAGCACTTTCAGGTTTCATTCATCTACGGTCTTCACTCCATTGGGGCAAGAAGATCTCTTTGGATAAATCTAAATAGTATCAATGCTAATATGAACTGCTCCTAGCTCCTCATTGGTGACTTCAACTTCATTATGTCTCCCACCAACCGTTTCAATGGAGCTGAGCCCAATGCTTATGAGTTACAAGATTTTGTTGATTGTTGTTCTGACCTGGGGCTGGGGAGCATCAACACTCATGGCCCCTTGTACACGTGGACTAATGGCAGGGTGTGGAGCAAATTGGACAGAGCTTTATGTAATCAGGTCTGGTTCAATTCCTTTGGAAATTCTGCTTGTGAAGTTATGGAGTTTATTTCTATTTCAGACCATACTTCTCTAGTTGTCACCACTGAGTTGGTAGTGCCTAGAGGTAATTCTCCATTTAAATTCAACAATGCTATTGTGGATCATCCAAATTTCTCAAGAATTGTTGCAGATGACTGGAAGCAAAATATTCATGGCTGTAGCATGTTCAAGGTTTGTAAGAAATTGAAAGCTCTTAAAGCTCCCTTGAAGAATCTTTTTAAGCAGGAGTTCAGCAACATCTCCAATCGAATGGAGCTAGCTGAGGCTGAATATAATAGTGTGCTTAATTCTCTAAAGCAAAATCATCAGGACCATTCCCTTCTTGCTCTGGCAAACCGCACTAGAGGGCAGACCATTATTCTTAGAAAAGCGGAGTCTATGAAGTTCGCTCAACTCATCAAAAACAGATATCTCCTACAGGTTGATAAATGCTCTAAATTTTTTCATGCTTTAATCAAGTGCAACAAACACAGATGGTTTATTTTTGCCATAAGGCTAGAGGATGGGCATAACACTTCCTCCCAAGATGAGATTGCCCTTGCTTTTGTGAATCACTTTAGGAATTTGTTTAGTGCTCATGAGCTGACCTAAACTCCTTCCATTTTGATCTGCAACAGGGATCCTAAGATTCCCACCGATTGCTTTGCGGCCTTACTTTGTCCTACTTCTAAGCAAGAGGTTTGGAACGTTATTTTTGTGATGGATAACAATAAAGCTCCTATGCCAGATGGTTTCAATGCTTTATTCTTCAAGAAGGCTTGGAATATCATTGGTGATGATATCTTTGAGGCAGTTAATGAATTCTTTACAAATGGAAAAATTTTAAAGTAGATCAGCCATGCTATTATTGCGGTTATTCCTAAGCATGATCAGGCCTCCCAGATTAACCATTTTAGACCCATATCTTTGCTGTAATTTGTTATACAAGATTGTGTCTAAAATTCTGGCCAACCGCATAGTCCTAGTGCTTGAGACTATTATTGGGGAAACTCAAATTGCCTTCATTAAGAACAGAAAAATGATGGACAACATCTTCCTAGTTCAAGAGATTTTGTGCAAATATGCACGGAAAAGATCCTCTCCGAGATGCCTCTTGAAAATTGACTTGTATAAAGCTTATGATTCAATTTCCTGAGAATTCTTGGATTGGATGCTTAAGTCCATTGGCTTCCCAGCCCAGTTCTGTACTTGGATCATGGAATGTGTTTCTCCCACTTCCTTTAGTGTGGTAGTCAATGGATCCATTTATGGCCACTTCAAAGGGCAGCGAGGTCTTAGACAAGGGGATCCTCTCTCCCCTTATCTATTTGTGCTTTGTTTGGAGTACTTTTCCAGAGATATGAGCAGCCTCAAGGATGATGCCAATTTTAAATTTCATCCTAACTGTGCAGGTATTCAGCTATCTCATTTGGCTTTTGTAGATGATATTATGCTTCTATCTAGAGGAGATATCCTTTCTGTGCCAACTATGTTTGCCAAGCTTCAACACTTCTGTAGGGTTTCAGGGCTTTTCATCAGCTTTGATAAATTTGTCATATACTCAACCAGTATTAGGCCTCATGAGCTTTCTCATATTCAGCAGCTTATTGGATTTAGCTTAGGTGACTTCCCTTTTAGATACTTGGGTGTTCCCCTTTTATCATCTAGATTAAATGTATGCCACTATGCTCCCTTGCTTTCCAAGATTACTGGCCTGATTCAGGAATGGAGCAGGAAGTATTTATCTTATGCAGGTAAGCTAGAGTTGATCAGATCAGTTATTCAAGGAATTGTGAATTTCTGGATGGGGTTTTTTCCTTTGCCTCAATCTGTTCTAGACCAGATCAATGCTTCATGCCGTAATTTTCTGTGGGGCAAAGCGGATATTGGCAAAAACAAGCCCTTGGTTGCTTGGTCAGTAGTTTGTTCTCCGAAAAAAGAAGGGGGTTTAGGCCTTTTTAATCTCAAGGACTGGAACCTTGCGCTTCTTTTCCGTATCCTGTGGGACTTTCATTGTAAGAAAGATTCTCTATGGGTTCAGTGGGTTCACCATTAATATTTCAGAGGGAGCGATGTGTGCAATTACAATACTTCTTCATCAGATTCAGTTTTGATAAAGAAAATCATTCAAATAAGGGACTTTATTTTCTCTAAAGAGCTAAGTACGGAAGAGGCCAAAAAGAGGATTCAATCTTGGAGCACCAATGAACAATTGCTTGTTGGCAAAGTCTATGAATACATTAGAGGTGTCAAGCCTACTGTTAGTTGGTGTTCTGTTATATGGAACCTAGCAATCCCCCCTAAGATGTCTTTCATTCTATGACTTGCTAAAAGGAACCGGCTGCTTGCTCTTGACAAAACTGCTTTTTTGAACAAGGGTTCCCTCTGCCCTTTATGTTCAAATGAGGCTGAGTCAAATGCTCATTTGTTCTTTTCTTGCAGGAAATCTCTCCAAGTATGGGCTCACATTCGTGATTTGACTCCTTTTCGCAGGCGTTTCACTTCTTTGCAGCGCATTACTGACTCTTTAATTAGGGGCAGATCCACATCAGGTGTTCAAGGAAAATTTCGTTGTCTGGCTATAGCAATTGTAGTCTACTACATCTGGTTGTCTAGGAACAAGCTGATTTTTGAAGATTATCAATTTTTTGTAATAGAGGTTATTAGCAAGATTAAGTTTCTTATGTATAGACAAGTGCACCTGTTGCATTTGTTTTAGCATCTTGATATAGGTCTTCTTGTATTAGGGAGACTTTTGATTTTCTCTAGCTGCGGGGTATGCCCCCTTTATTGTTATATCATTTTGGGTTTAATATAATTTATATTTTTTCCAAAAAAAACAATATAAGCTGAAATAACCAGATGATATAAAATATTCCAAAACAAAAAAGAACATCATACTTGAGGTAGCATCATCCAAGTCTATCAAACCAACATATTAACTATTACAAACAAAAAAATAAAGTCTACATCTCTATTCCATTTGAACAAAACTGGTATATAAAATATCTACCAATAAAATTAATAGTAACATTATTTCATCATTAGTTCCTCCAGAACTTGAACCATTAAAATTGATGTCCCAACACTACATTGCATCTGTAATGAAAAAGCTATCTAAATATAATAGTTATAATGACATGCAAAAAAAGTATTGATAGGAATCATATATCACCCAGTAACAAAAAACCAACATGAACATGCCTAAATCAAGACTCATAATGAAACTTGTTAAAGGAATAAGAAGATAAAAGAAAAAATGGTAAGATTTTGAAGTTTTACCTCTATCAAAGCTTGAAGTGAAAAGGATATAATTTTTGTTTGCTATGAAATTTTTGTTAGTTGTGTTCTTTATTTTACTTCAACAGAGAGAAACTTAATAGGAACGTTAAAAGGAATAGAAAAAATAAGCCAATAAAAATAATGAGGAATATAAAGGAAATGAACCGAATCTCTTAAAACTAGTAAAAAGAATGAGACGTCAGTCAACACATGACTCATACCACTTAAATTGCAATTAAAATCTTACTTGAGTATAGGAATGGAAGTTATGGAGCAGTAGTATGTAATCAAAGTCTACTAGTTTTAAAAAAATATTAATTATATCGTGTGTTCTATTCAATGCAATGACACATATATATTGATACCCAAAAAAATAATATACGTATATATATATAGGTTGGCCTATCAGACTTATAAGGTTTTTTTAATAAGTCTAAGCCTGGTCTATTTAATTTAATAGGCTTTTAAAAAAGTCTAAGCCTAACCTTTTTATTAAATAGGTCAGTCCAGACCAGACTTTATGTAGGTCAGGTCGTAGGCCCCTATAGGCCGGCCTAGCCTATTCCCACCCCTAACTATTACCAAATAAAACTTATTAAAAGTATATTTAACTCAGAACAAGGTCGTCAAAGTTTACAAAGGAAAATTTGTTAAATCATTGAGGTAAAATAAAATAAAATAACATCATGCAATTAAAATAAAAACTCATCCCCAATGTCACATCTTATCAGAGCATTGTGTCGCAACATTCTCTAGCACAAGGTTCTTTAAAGTCATCCACCTTGTCATCTGCTCCCATGAACACAAAGTTCGAGATCATCACATGATCCAAACTCAAATAGCACATAGGGAGTGAGTTATCACATTCCTAAAAAAACAAATAAACAAAGACGTAATCAAAATAAATTAGGGAAATATTTATAACATAACTCAACTTAATACAATCCACGTCACTTCACCACTTTATCATTTAAAATTCATTTTTCAATCACCAATCACATTACACATGAATCACACATTCGGGTCAAGACGTAATAACACTCATCAATTTTATAATAGACAATTAGCAAGCGTTATGCAACAATTATAGTAAGACTCAAGCCTATATGCAATGTGGTACCATGTCAGTGAAAAAACACACTGGCGCTTAGGAGTACATAACAAGACATATCACACAATGAGTATGTTAGGTCACTCTCACTAAGTAAAATCATAAAGTAATCAGTCAAGGTCAATTTGTTTTGTGAGAATGCTCCAACCATATAGGATCAACATAGGCTTAAAGAAGCACTCAAATTGAGTGTCTTTATCCCCAAGGCCTAGACTCTGAAGAATCCGTTAAGGCCTCACCTGTCTAATTCAGGTCCAACCCCTGAAAATATTTTTGCACGCAGACATTACTCATGAATTATACAATACCCACGACCTCACACTCATGTTTCAAACATGTTTAACACATTGCTCTACAATTTAATACTTTAGGTTCCTAACTAGGAATCCTACATTTCCCTTTAACATTGTGCATAAACATTTTTCTCAAGGTAAACACCAGTCGGGTTATTATATAATTCATAACTCAGAACACAAGTATTGTCACATCAAGTGTTAATCACACACTTATTCACAACTAAATCTCATGTCCACAATTTAACATCTCATAATGTTATAATCGATCATCACATGTTTACGTGTATCTCACAAATTAACACATGTTCAAATTTTCACTTATACTCAATCAATAACAATATTATAATCTCAGAGCAACATGTTATCCCACAATTCATCACATATTCAATTTATCACTTATACACAATTTCATGATCTCAATATAACTATTTATCACGCTAATCATATTCAAAATAAACAAATTATACAAAAATACTTCTCACTACACAAGGAGTAAAACCCCTTAAATAATTTAACATAATCATACAGGAAGAATTACAATACAATGAACATCCCAAAATAAATCCAAAATCCCCTAAGGATCCTTACACATGTTCATTTCAGCCCCAATTGAGATAAATTCATCCCTTACCTCTAAGTGGGCTCACGTGTGTAGTCTGATAGTGATAGTGGCGTCTCTAGAAATTCCCTAAGATTCCTGAAGTTTTTTTTCTGTTAGGGTTTCCAAGCGTTAGAAAGAAGGAAAAGAGAAGCCTTCATTTTACTGTCAAAATACAAAACTAATTTCTCTATGTAGAAACATGATTTCGCAAATACCAATGGTGAGAAGGTGAAAAATTGGGTTCCTAATGTGGTGTCCAAATTTCATAATGATCAAACGGTTGAAGAGTCCAGAATCCTAGTTTTACTAGGATAGATTTTGGGTCTCTACAGGAAAAGAGAAAGTTAAGATGTAAAGGACATTTCTCTCAGCTCAGACATTGTTTTGTAAATTCCAACGGTGTGAATGTTCCAAAATGAGTTTGAACCTAATGCTCAAATTTTACTCTATTTATAGCTAGGTACTCCCAGCCTATTATTTACTCTATTTTTATTATTATTTTGTAAATAAGAATTCTATTTTATTTCCTATGGAATGAATAAATAAATATCTTTTTTATTTTCCTTAAAACCATTATTTTAATTAATAAAGTTATTTTTTCTTATTTATTTCATTATAAAAATCTCATTATTTTTCTAAAACTATTTATTTTTAAATAAATAAATAAATAAAATTAATTTTATTTTACAAAAAATATGGTGCTACAAAAGTTCTTAACTTTTTATATATACTAGATCTAGACCTGGGTGATGCCCGAGTTTGTGAATAAGATAATCAAAAGTTCAAAATATTAGGAGGAGATAAATTAATTTTAAAAGTCTATTTTAAACATATAATTATAAATAAACAATCCGAATGATCACAAAACACAAATTAATTTCGAAATGCATTATTCTAAAAAATTAGAATAAATTTAAAATACACAACATTGGCATCTTTTTTTGCAAAAGAAACAACATTGAGATTTCAATGTGTCACTCTATTATAATTAAACTTAATTGTGGTCAAAAACTTATATTTTTAAAACACTATCTTTTACATAGGACAGTACATGTCAAAACAACCATTTTTTTAAACACTTGTGGATTTTGTTTTCCAATGTAGACCAATATAAATAATAAAGTCTTATAACAAGCACAATGATAAACTTAATTATAGTTAGAACAATCCATTCAAAATAAGATTAAATTGATACATTAACCATAAAGAATCTTAATTTAACTAAAGAATGCAATCACATTTCAATGTAATTCCACCATTTGTCAACAAAAGAACCAACTTTGTCATGTTTTTTAATAACCTTGACTCATATATATCCACCTGAATGATTGAATACATTAGATATAACATCCCATTGTATTCAATACTCAAATTACAAAACTAACAATCAAGAAATCACTTTATCTTGTGTTGAAATATTTACTGGTCAATCTTATAACAATCTTATAACAAAAAGTCTGAGACTTATGGGTCATGCTGAAACGAGTAGTGATGGGAAAATGGAGTGAGAAGTTGTTGAACATTGAAGAGGCAAACGAGTGTAACAAATTGAGCATTTAAACATAAGTTATTGTCCAAACCCATAAATCACATCACACCAACACTAACAAAGAAAAACGCAAGCAAATAAAATTGAAACAAATAATGAAGAAAAATTAATGGTGAGAAATAAGAGAAGATTGACCCATATGTGCTCCCGCTAGTTTGCTCCAACATCTTGAAGCAATTGATGCTTTTTGAACCCCATGAAGGTGACTTGTTCACGTTGATCGAGTTGTCTCAGGGCTGCCATAACCATTACTCATCCTTGCAAACCCTAGAGGCTCTTCTTATGCCCCTAAAAACCATTGAAACTAAAGAGAATTAAAAAATGGTCTTTTGGAGCAAGTGAGGGAGAAAGAGATGAAATTATAAACAATGCATATACATGTTACAACTTACAATGTTTCAAAAATTACATATAAGGAAAAGAATATACTTAATTGGACGACTACCTCTTGTAATGGTAATTTATTGTAGGAATTAATTATAGATTATCAAGAATACCACATAAATGAGCAATGAAAATTACAATTTACCCCTCAGCTTGAGCAGAAAAAATAACTACAGAAGTAATTGGATCTATTTATATTAAGATAAAAATGATTTGTTCAATGACAATAGATTTTGTTTACTTCAATTGTTCATTTATTAGCGAATCTTCACATGAGTCAATATATATTAATCGTTGTTAGAAACTTGTGCCAAATTCATAGTTATTAATGCAACCAAATTCTTCCCTTCAATCCTAATTAACCAAACTTGTACATTGATGTAATATAGGAAATTAGCTATTGGTTTGACACATCTAAATTGCTATGTAGCTTGTACGTTAATGCAATATTAACATGATTTTTTTTTTCTTTTGGTTGAATATATCAAGTATGTGTTTACTATGTAATTTGGGCATAACATTTCTTGGTTTGCTTTTTGGAGGGTACAAACACACACATATTTCTGTTAAAATTATTGTTAGTTTGAAATGATATCATTATTGTATAATAACTAGTCTCTTAGCAAGATGGGAGATTCACAACAAGAAAATAATAAAAGAAAAGACAAGGAGAAAGAGAACTATGAATCTTGGACTATGGAGGATACCAATTTGTTGTTACACCCCTAGGTGACATCGTGGTAATAATAACAATATTATAAACATGTAATAATTACTTGTGCAATTTAATATCTTTCTTTCTTGAGATTTTTTTATTGTTCATAGTCTTGTATATTTCTTTATATACATACAATGTCATAATGGAGCATGTACAAAGGTAATAACACAGAGAAAGGAGAAATTAATGATGAACAAATAAAAAAAGAAATGAACGAAGATATAGAGGATGAATAAATGGATGACAAAGATATAGATAACGTAGAAATGGATGAAAATATTTATGAAGTTGTGTGCACATATGAGATAACAATTTATGCATTAATACATGTGCTAAATCAATATTTGGTTATAATCTGGGGTGAACATATTGAACGTCCATTAACTCGATAATGAATTACTAGATTGGGGTATGACAATATACATCAAGCATTAAACAATGATTGTGAAATCTTCCAACAAGTATACATAATGTATCCATATATATTTATAAAGTTATGCATAATTATGAGAGAAAACACATCGTTGGAGGATACAAAATTTATTTGCGTTGAAGAAATGATTGTATTATTCCTATACATCGATGGTCATAATGTATCCTATTTCCTTTATTCGTAAAGAATTTGGCTTATCATAATTTGCTACAAGTGAAAATTTTCACAAGATTTTGAAGGCCTTAAATTCAATAGCATTTGATTTAATGGTTAAACTAAGATTGACTATACTTGGTAAAATAAAGGAAAGCATAAGATTTCACCCTTACTTGAAGATATGAGATAATTATTTAATTATAAAAAAATTGTAATTTGTCATTACCATAATATGATTATTCAAATATATGAATAAGTTTAGGATTGCATAGGAGCTATTGATGATACACATTCCAACAATGGTGAAGGAATGAGAAGTAAGCAATTATTGTGATGCCATGGAAGGATATCACAAAATGTTAGCAACTTGTAACTTTGATTTGGAATTCATGTACATTCTTAGGGGTGGGAGGGTTCAACTCATGATTCTAAGTTGTTGAGTGATGCTTTGGCGAGGAGGAACAAACATAAAATGCCCCAAGGTAAGTACTTAAATTTTAGATAATAAATGTTTTTTCTTTTTTTTTTTAACTTTTCATACTAATTTTATATGTGTTGCATATGTAATTTGGTAAATATTTGCTAGTAGATTGCAGATTTCCTAATCGATGCAAATTTTTAGCTCTATTTTGAGGTGTGTGATATCATCTACAAGATTATGCAAGTCATGGTAATGACCCTGAAAATGAAATTGAATTGTTTAACTTTTGTCATGCATCCTTGAGGAATGTGATTTTGACGATATTTGATGTTTTTAAATTGTGGTTCACAATTTTCAAGACAACACCTCCTTTTTCATTTACCACATAGGAAAAACTTGTGTTAGCATGTGCAACACTTGATAACTTTATTCATAAAGAATATCACTTTGATGAATTTCCAATTAAATTAGTAGACGAGTCTTCATCTACAGAATTACCAATTAACGAAGACCTTAGTTTTGAACCTATTGTTCAAACCCAAGAACATGAATGAGAAGATGTTAATGCATGAAGGACTAATATAACTTTAGATATGTGGAGAAATGTTATATAGGAGGAACAATGAGTTTTTATATTTGTCCAACGTTAATATTTTATTCATTTTGCATACTCTTAAACTTTTTTTCTCTTTTTATTATATGATTGTATTGGACATTAAATTACTGGTTTGCGTTCAATGATATTTCCCATGCACATTATTTTCAATTTTATTAATTTCATAACGAAGAATGCGGGCTGAATTCAACCCAATTTTACTAATTATGTGCTTTTATCTTGTTGAGTGGTCAATTAGTGTGCCAAAAAATAGAATTTCAAAATGTAAAATGTGCAGGAAAAATTCATCATTTTTAGTTTACAAATATTTGGTCATCTTGGCATTAAGCACCAAAGTAATATAGTAGCAAGCTAGTAACATCTAGTCATTTTGAATATATTTCTTAAAATTCCTAGAGTCCTTTAAAATCTTTAAAATCTATAAAGTTCTTTCAAATTTTATAAATTTCTAATTATAAATTTATTAAAATACAAACTACAAAATCCTAATAAAAAAACGTCTTTTAAAAAAAGTCATTACATTCCTACAAAGTTTTTTAAAATCCTAATTGAATGCATTTCCATTGAAATTTTGTATGTTTGATTATTTTAATAGAATCAATTTTAAATGATTTTTTTTATTGTGAAGTTAAAGCAAGTAAGAGTAATTTCTACTTCTACCAAAATTAATTCTAGTTAAATTTTGTCTACTTTATCCTCACTTCAATTCCTTCATGCTAATATAATACTTTTATTATCTATTTGTAATGCACTTTATATTATGTATAATTTATACTTTTTTAATTTAGATATGTTTATGCTTGATGTTTATGCTAATTTAATAATTTTACCATCTATTTTATCAAATTTTTTTTATAAAGAATGTAGTTCTATTTCAAAAGTTAGCATATTATAAACATATTTTCTTGATTTTAACTATTTATATACACATAAGGGGTTATTAGATTGAGGTAATGGTGATGGGAGGGCAAGAAGTCGTTGATTTGAATTCCTCACTAACAAAAAATTAACAAACTAATTACTAGTATTTACGGATAAAAAACACACATAGAGTACAACTCACGTGAGAACACCTACTTATATGAGAATATAAGAATAATGGATAATAACCATTTGATTAAATTTTACGGTCAAGATTAAAACAAAAAAAAAGGCACGTGACCTCCAATTCACATTCCCCATTCATTTCATTTCTCTTCCTCAATTGATTTTGATGCATATGTCACAACCTCTATTAGCTCTCAACTATAATTTTTTCTCCATTCCCACCTTGGCTATTTAAATTCGCCACCATCCCCAGTACTCTCTAATTGTCCCACTTATGCAACTCCTACTTTCTTCTCGATCTCACTTGTTTTCCTCTAACAGTGCAATTGAATGGGTGAATCCATTGCCAGAGAAAACAAAATAAGGTTGGGGGTTCACATTCCAATTTGCTAAAATGACAATTGAAAGTGGAGTGAAAATGATCGGTTATCTATCATTAGCATATGGATAGAGTTGATGAAATACAGATCACCCCACCCCAACCCAGCCTATCAGGTCAAGCGTGAAAAATGGATTGGGTCGAGCCAACCCATATTTTATGTGGACTTTATTTTTGAAGTCCAGCCAGGCTTAGTGGTCCGTTGGCTAACCCATACTAACCTATTTTACTTTTTTTAGTCTAAATTTATACAAATTTAAAATAAAAAATAAAAAACTAAAGTCAAAATAGGGCTGATTGAATTTAGACCTATGTTTCTTAAGTCAAGCCTGGCTTGATAGGCCCATCAAGCTGGTCCAAATAGGCCCGATTCTATTTGGGCCAATATTTTTTAGTCCAATTCAACTCAATCTGGTAGGCTAATGGGTCAACCTAACAAGCCCGATCCATTTTACTAGATCTACATATGAAGAAAGTACAAAAGATAATTTTCAATCGTTTGAATTTTGAAAGAATGAATTGATCTTATGACAAAATTTTAAATCCTAATTGATATTTTGCTGGTTTTGTTAATACAACTTTTGACATTTAGATAAACATTGATTTTGATGTTGATTCCGAATAAAAAGGGTGTGCCACATGACGAAGAAAAAGGCCTGGGGCATGATAAATAGAGAAAGGTGTGTGGTTTAAGGCATGGTGAATTCAATGTATCCAAACAACATTCTCTTAAAAAGTTATTTTCATTTATACTTGTTATCCAAACAAAAATCACATTACTTTCTAATGAATTTTAACCATAATCACTTATGTAAAAACAATTTTGTTATCATTAACCCAAAAACACAAATTATAAAATTTTAAATTCTATCAATTTTGTAAACTCAATGTATTTTATAAAAAATATTAACATTAAGTATATTTTAAAAGGTTTCGTAAATTTTTAAAAAACATTCAAAATTATTGATAAATATTCATCAATTTTTCTCACCTATTACATAACAAATCAATTTCTTCAAGCATATTTACAAATACAGTAGACCTCGTTCCCCTTCAATCATTAATCATGTTAATGGTATAAAAATTATATAGTGCAATGGCTATTAGTAGCATAAATACTTTTAATCATTCTCACAATAACAATCCAACCAAACAAAAAACATGTCCAACAATTGTTTCAAACCCCATTTATAGATATATCAAAATAACTAATTTACTAAAAAAATCATTTATATATTTATTCACTTATATATGAGTCAACTTCTCATGTTCATTAAAATAAACATGTAATCAAGATATTCCAAATTCGAAGAATTGCAAAGAACTCTCATACATTTGTTCCGGGACATGTTGTCCATAGGTTGCAAGAGTAAAAAAAAAAAATCATGAATGTCTATCGCTTTTAACAAAGAGACAAATGGTTATGTATAATGAAAAAAGAAAAAAACATGTCAATTTGCAGACAGCGAAAGAAAGAAAATTTCATAAAATCTTAAAAATTTTGGTGAGATTGTTTAATATGTATTTTCTACTAAAGTTTCATGAAATTCATCCTAAAATAAATTCATCAAAATATATATAATTTTAAATAGCAAAAGACTTTTTTTTAAGTTACAAAATATCTTAAATGAATACCAACAAATTTTGATTCAATACCATAAGATTTTCTTACAAATAAAAAAATCTTTTAAAATTGTAATTAAATACATCGCAAAGATAATCTTATAATACATGTATTATTATTACTTTCTTTAAAATTACAACTATTTGTTTTTTAAATCTGATTATTGCTTTCTGACAAGAAAAATCTGATTATTGTTAAACATTTTTAAATCACTCTTATAACTAAATCTGAACTCTAATTTATTTTCTTTTCCCTTTCACCACAATACACAATTTCTTTCTCCATCACTCGGTAGCAAAACAAGAACCAGGATGTGTTCTCCTCTGTTTGTGGTTTATTGAGGCAAAAGGAGTTAACGTTGATGCACAGAACTAAAATAAAAAAAAGCAGAGTGGGGTTGGAAAATGTTGATGGCATTATCGCCATCATCGTAGCCGCCACTCATAAACTGCATCCACCCACCCTTCGCGCGCCGCCAGCACCTCCTCACCCTACGACGGAACCAGAAACTGAAACCCCACCCTCACCTCAAATCCCTTTTTTTCCGCATGTTTTGTTTTATTCTTCTACCCAATGACCCTCTCTGTTAGAGCCTCCTCAAAACCCTTCTTAACCCTCAATGAAGCGCGCTTCCTCTTCCCCTTTTCCTTCTTCAGCTTCAGCACGCTTCAGTACAACAACAAGTTTCTGTTTCATGCCGCGGTCGCCGAACCGAAATTACTGGTCCGGGTTCTTAACACGGTCCGGAACCGCCCTGTGGTCGCGCTCCGGTTCTTCCGCTGGGCCGAGAGGCAAACCGGTTTCAAGCGATCCGAAATTTCCTACTCCGTCATCCTCGACATTCTCGCGCGGAACGGCTTGATGCGCTCCGCCTATTGCGTCATGGAGAAGGTCGTCTCTGTTAAAATGGAGAACGGCGTCATTGATGTCGTTTCTTCCTCCGAGGTATCAATGCCATCGGTTAAGCTTATTCTCGATTTGTTGCTTTGGATTTACGTGAAAAAATCGCTGCTTGAGAAGTGCCTGTTAGTGTTTTATAAGATGGTTAGTAAGGGACTGTTGCCTGACGTCAAGAATTGCAATAGGGTTCTTAGATTGCTTAGGGATAGGGATAATAACATCGACGTTGCGAGGGAGGTTTATAATGTGATGGTGGAGTGTGGAATTTGCCCTACCGTTGTTACTTATAACACAATGTTGGATTCCTTTTGCAAGAAAGGGATGGTTCAGGAAGCTCTGCAGCTTTTGTTTCAGATGCAGGCGATGGGGTGTTCGCCCAACGATGTCACGTATAATGTTTTGGTGAATGGTTTGTCTCACAGTGGGGAGATGGAGCAGGCCAAGGAGCTGATCCAGGATATGTTGAGATTGGGGCTCGAGGTTTCCGTGTACACGTATGACCCCTTGATTCGCGGATACTGCGAGAAAGGGCAGATTGAGGAAGCCTCGAGGCTTGGGGAGGAGATGTTGAGTAGAGGAGCTGTGCCTACTGTGGTGACCTACAATACGATTATGTATGGCCTTTGCAAGTGGGGGAGAGTGAGTGATGCTAGGAAGTTGCTTGATGTTATGGTGAATAAGAATCTGATGCCGGATTTGGTTTCGTATAACACTCTGATTTATGGTTACACCAGATTGGGAAACATAGGGGAGGCTTTTCTCTTGTTTGCCGAGTTAAGATACAGAAGTCTTGCTCCCAGTGTTGTGACCTATAATACACTTATCGACGGTCTTTGCAGATTGGGGGACTTGGATGTTGCCATGCGGCTAAAAGATGAAATGATCAAACATGGGCCTGATCCTGATGTATTTACTTTTACGACTTTTGTTAGAGGATTTTGCAAGATGGGGAACTTGCCAATGGCTAAGGAATTATTTGATGAGATGCTTAATAGAGGATTGCAGCCAGATCGTTTTGCGTACATAACCCGAATAGTAGGTGAGCTGAAGCTTGGCGACCCATCTAAGGCTTTTGGTATGCAAGAAGAAATGCTAGCCAGAGGCTTTCCTCCTGATTTGATCACTTATAATGTCTTCATTGATGGTCTCCACAAGTTGGGCAATTTGAAAGAAGCAAGTGAACTTGTGAAGAAAATGCTCTACAATGGACTTGTTCCAGATCATGTAACATATACTAGCATCATCCATGCTCACTTGATGGCTGGGCATCTTAGGAAGGCTAGAGCATTGTTCCTTGAGATGTTGAGCAAAGGGATATTTCCTTCAGTTGTCACTTACACTGTTCTTATTCATTCATATGCAGTTAGGGGAAGGCTGAAACTTGCTATTTTGCACTTTTTTGAGATGCATGAGAAGGGTGTACATCCAAATGTGATCACCTACAATGCTTTAATCAATGGACTTTGCAAGGTGAGAAAGATGGATCAGGCATACAATTTTTTTGCAGAAATGCAAGCAAAGGGCATTTCTCCAAATAAGTATACTTACACTATTTTAATAAATGAGAACTGCAACCTGGGCCATTGGCAGGAAGCTTTGAGGTTGTATAAGGATATGCTAGATAGAGAAATTCAGCCTGATTCATGCACACATCGTTCTCTATTGAAGCATCTAAACAAAGACTATAAATTGCATGTAGTTCGGCATCTTGAGAATGTTATTGCAGCTGGTGAATAAATTTATGATGTAAGGATGAAGAATGGTTATTTATTATTATCATTTTGGCTTTCTCACATGGCTAATGAGTAAAAGAAAACCCTATATTTGAATGGGTTTTGCCTTTTGAGGTGTAAATTCCCCCAGACAGAATCTTGTATATTTTTCTGACTGTCACGGTAAGAGTCCCTCTTTTTCCTTTGATACGTAATGCCTTATATAACTGTTATACTCCTCTGGCACTGATACAGTTTCTAATTTTTACAGGTTGAAGATGCCTGTGGTGTTCTTGATGATTAAGATGGACAGACTTCAACTATTAACAAGTTTTCACTCGTTATATCCCTAGACTAGGTAATACTTGGTCTTGGAAGAGTGTTAAGTTGTCCTGTGACAATATGCTGATTCAATTCCTCCCCCCATCAGAAATAAGAAATATTTAAAAACAAAATTGAAGAAACAATGGGTGTCCATGCTTCTTTTTGTTCTATTTTCAGAATGTGATATACTTTCAATGTAGTTGGTGATTAAATTGTACTTTTTTGGTTTATTGCTATATAACCATGTTTAATCCCAAAATGAACTAGAAAAAAAAAAAACTGTTGACCAACTTATATTTCTGCTTGTGGCTTATTTTATGTTTTTCCACTCACTCCCCTTAACATGAGCCCCATACTTCACGTTGGATATAAAGATGATATTATGTGTATATGGTAATGGTAACACATATCAAGGAATTTTTCAATTATTAATGGATGTAGAGTTAATGGTGTAGCATCTTATTCAAATATATTCTAAGTCTAGACAGTATGGTTATTTTGTTAGAATAAAATAATAATGAAATGAATGAATAGTACAAAAGACTTTCATGGTTGTATAAGCTATAGATTTTGTATATATTATTTGTTTTTTTCTTGCAGTCAGGGGAACCAATTTGCTTTGTGGCTATTTAAGCAGTGTGTAACTGCTAATTTTTCTTCAGCTGTTATTTGACTTCTGACATAGATACTGGACCTGCATAGTTGGTGGTCAATTCAAATACAGAAGCCAAACAATCAGAAAAGATTTAATCATAATTGATTCCTGATGCATTGAAGTATATAGGTATTCTTGCTAGATGTTTCTTTGATTTTCTCTGTTTTGTTGTCAATTTTAAAATTTAAAATGGCTTTGATATTTATCATTTTCTATAAGGACTGTTTGGGTGGAATAACTTGTGACAGGTTTCTGCAGATTCTGATGATATGAAAAAGATCAAAAATCAGTTCCCACCATTCGTTAAATTCAAAATGGTCCTTTAATAATGTTATGGACAGGTCAAAGTAGGCAGATTTGATGTTCCATGATCATGAGGTGAGAGGTGATTGTTCTCCTTTGATGGTTTAACCTTGATGTAAAAATTTCTGTTTTGATACCTTACATTTTCTGGTGTGCCGCTACTCTTTTATGGTAGGATTTGAAGGAGAATTTTTTTCACGAGTCTGCACTTGAAAGTTATAATGTCTTGTGAATAAGATCAGAGACTGTATCAGAGGGATTTTGGAATTTGGATATTGTTCTCAGTCTAAAAATATATTCATTTTGATCCATAGTCTGACATCTTCTCTTACTGTTTTAAACTTATTCGTAAATTTAGAATTATTTTGATTTTTTTTGCTGGTTGAAAAAGAAGAAAGGGAATAAGCTAGCAAAGTAAATTGTAGATCGGAAAAAAATATCATAGATGCCAAGGGCATGAAATCAAAAGTATATGAAGAGGCATTAATGAGATGAAAACTGAAAAGTATAAAATAGTACCTATGGACGCTGATGAAAATCCAATTTTTTTCTTTACTTAAAATATAAGCATGATAGTCTTTTTTTGTTCTATTTATGTCTCTGGTTTGGTTTCTTAAAAATTTTGTACCTTCGATGCTATTTGGGATTTTGGGTATAAGTTTAATGTTTGAAAATAAGGAAAAAACTGACATGTCTAATTGAACTGCTTCATAGTTTAACTGGCTCAAGCATCTTTGTTTGTCATTTTTGAAGAATGCATGTAGTTTAGACTTTAGACTTTTAAATGGCTTGTAGTTTAGACTTTTTAGTTCTTCAACAAGCTGTCTTCATTTTACAATATTTTTTAGCATGCAAGTTTAGTAGATTGCTTTTTACTATTGTCTCCAGTTCATTTTCTATTTTGATCTTTATACATGAATTTGAATCGAGAAAGATCTTTTTGACTACCATTTTACTCCTGATTTAGGTCAGACTGTAAGACACGATGCCTTCATCACCTGCGTCCCTCATCATCATTACTTTATGTATATGACATTTCGGGTTAAAATGTAAGCTCAAGTATCAGATATAAAGGATTATCATCTCAATGTGACAAATAGCTATGATTGTCCATATAAATGGGCATGTTAGCATAGATATGTATAATATATGTTTTCTATCAATTGCTATCTGATTATCTATTAACTATTTATAAAAAGTAAGTCTTCCTTGGCTAGGTGTCAGCAAGTTATTAGCCACGTGTTAACATTCTATTTTTCAC
Source organism: Glycine max (assembly GCF_000004515.6). Taxonomy (NCBI): domain Eukaryota; kingdom Viridiplantae; phylum Streptophyta; class Magnoliopsida; order Fabales; family Fabaceae; genus Glycine; species Glycine max. Next base: position 9,907,769 of record NC_038249.2, on the reverse strand, counting down.
TTTTTTTTAGATTCCTCTACCTGAAACCCTACTCTCTCTGTTTCCACCTTTTTTCCATCTTTCTCCTTCTCCCTTCACGATCGAGGCACAGCTTCGTTCCCCCTTTCTTTTCTCACTGCCAACCTAAAGCCTCCACTATGCATAGCTGCTCTGCCATGACTCCATTCACTCCGGCCTGTTCTCTCTCTAATCTGTGGTTGACAGTATCAAGCTCTCTGTTGCAGACTTGCTGCTGCTGCCGACGGCATCAAGCTTTATGTGGTTGACAGTATCAAGTAGATGCCAAACTCATGTTTTTTCTCTTCCTCCTTACTCCATCCATGATCAATCTGTCATGTGAAATTTTATTTTACCAAAATTTGTGGTTCTGACTAAGTGTAACCCTTTTTCCCCATCAATATTTGATAGTGATTAGGAAGGATGGACGGTGGATTGGAGTAGAAAAAAAATACTAAAGGTAACCCTTTTCCTCCATCAATGTTCTGCTCCATTCCCGATTTAATTTTAAGTTTTTATTTTGAGTTTTTGGGTTTTACTTTTTTTAATTTTACACTTCATTATTTTTTCTCCTAAACCCTAAAGTTCTAGATGCAGAGATGTTGTGCGTCTTTCTTAACTTAATTGTTTTTGTTGTCACAATATGCCACAACATATATAAAAAATATGTTCCACATCAATTCTCTGTATTTGATTATAAATACTTTGTTGTGCAGTGATTGGTTTTGAAGTTTGAGAGGTCTGGGTGTATATGCTTTCTTCTCTGCATCACGGGTCTCCTCTTTTTGTTTGTTTTATATATACTTCTATGGGATATTGCGAACAGCAGGGAACACTCCAAATATGTATAGTAGGATGGTGGCATAATAGCAAATGAATTAGTTAAATATATTATATATTATTTCTTACATTGCATGGTGATAGCCTGGATGTATATATGACACCACAAATCAGGGTTGCAACATTTTACGGAATCTGTAGATAGACTAATGAAGTTTATTTTCATGATTTTTTTACAAAACAAAATTAGGTTGGCAAATTCGTGTGTTATGGCTGAAATTTAGTTATTGCCTTTTGTTCTCTATTGCACAGACTGGAAGGATATGATTTGAACTATTCCAAGTAATGGTTTCTCTCATTTTTAACCTCAATCATTTTTTTTTATCTGCCAGGTCAATTATGGGAACCTCATGTATGGACTGATGAAGGAGTATATCCAACATAACTGAAAGGTCCTGTCTGAGTGAGTTATCTATGCATGAACACTATAGCTTTAAGTCTTTGGCAGATATATCATGAAATGCATTTCCAGGAAACAAAAATGTGGTGATTCCTCCTACTTTAGCAAACTTTAGGGGTAGTTTATGTTAGAATCGTTAATCTATCTTTCAGGATTTCGAGTGTACTACACTGTATAACAATCAATTTTGTAAGCTTGCAATTCACAAACTCTTTGTGTACTTTTTAACTGCATGATTTTCCTCCTCCATTACCATTTCAATTACTCTGGTGTCAGAATTATGGTACAATCCAATAAACCTTGATTCCAAGTACTGGTCGATTTTATGGATCATTTGCTGCCATTAGCCTCTGTAATATATGATTTGATATGATTGTGATATGATTGAATGTAAATAGGGAAATTAGGTATATTTGTAGGGATTTCTGTTTCCTCTATTTCCTTAATTATCTTGTAGGGACCTCCAACCACCGTCGCCCTTTCCTGGCGACCAAAACCTCCAACGGCATGCTGCCATCCGCCACCGCAAGTGCTCCCACGCGCTTCTTCTCCGGTGTGTGAAGTTCACGTGCATCCTCCTTTTTGGCGCATGACACATCTCTGACAACACCCACTCACCGGCGAGACCACCCCTGGACTCCTGCATCTCCAGCAACCCACACGAGTCTCCTGTTTGGCTATTTTGATTTTATTTTATTTTAATGGCCTCTTCGGGTCAGTGTTGTTAAATGGCGGCCATGGCGGATTTTTGTGGTGGATTTTCGAAAAAACGCCACCGAATAGCGGTGGCGTGGCGGGTTTGGGATGGCGGTGCCATGGCGGTCGTGGCGGTTATGGTGGGGTGGCGGAAATGGCGGTTTTTTTTTTGCTTTTTGTCCGCGGTAGGAGTTGGGCTGACCCGACCCAACTCTACCCGGTTATTCATTCAACTAAAAGACCCTCCCACGCAGCTCTGTGATTCACAACAGCCTACCATCTAAGAGAGAACCCAACCGCGAGCCTCCCCTGAACCCAGCCGCGTCCCTCCCGCACCCCGCCGCACCCAGCCACAGCCGTGACACCCGCAGTCCGCACGCGCATGCAGCTGCGACACCTGCAGTCCACATGCGCACGCAGCTGTGACGAGCTCCGGCAGCGACGCACCGGCACGAACGGCGGCGACGAGCTCCGGCAGCAACGCACCTGTCACGAACGGCGGCCTGCAGGTTTGAGAAGTTTTCGCGAAGAAGACGAAGCTTTGTCGCGAAGAAGAGTAGGGTTTTTTAATTTTATTTTTGCTGTTTGACACCCCTTTTTTCTGTCTGCAGTTTTTTTTCCTTTTTCTATTTGACACCCCTTTTTACTTTTAACAGTCCCATTTTTTTTTCCTTAACATGCTATTTTTGCTGTTTGACACCCCTTTTTTCTGTCCGCCATGACATCCGTCATTTTCCGCTACGCCATCCGCCATATTTTTATGGCGGATTTTTGACTTTCCGCCATGAACCGCCATCTGCCATTAACAACATTGCTTCGGGTACTTCAAACAGTGTCCCAGCCACGATGTTTACCAATGCTCCACTTATTCCTTGTGCCCCACTTATTCCTTGTGAGAAATTAATCGGATCTGCCAATTATACTACTTGGGCAGCCACTGTCCAGCTTTGGTTTTGCGGTTAAGGACGTGCGACCACTTGACCACTAAGGCTACGGACATTCCTGAGAAAGATTGACCCAGTTGGTGACAAATCGACACCTCTTTGTGCAGTGTCCTTTGGTTCTCTATTGCTCCCAATCTTCAACCTTCATACCAGTCATTTTACACGTGTTATTAGTTTTGGAGCAAAGCCAAGAAAGTCTACTCCAACGATGTTCATTGTCTCTACAGGGTGATAACCACTATGTTGTCCACCAAACTTTATAATATGGATATGCAGACCTATCTTGGTAAGCTCGATCATTTGCTTGCTGATTATAACAATTTGAGGCCTTTCACTTCTGATGCAGAGACCTTTTACCTGCAATGTAACCAGTACTTCATGGTTCTAGCTCTTGCTGGCCTCCCACATGACCTTGATTCGGTGGGTAACCAGATTCTATCAGCCCCTTCTGTTCCTACTTATGACATGGTTAGTGAACAGTTACTACGTCTCTCCACTCTGCATGTTTTTGGTCAGTCTGAGGCATTTTTAAATTGGGAACATCAGTTATCCGAGGTTAGGAGCGATCACTATTATTTAATTATTCGAATTTCGAACCAATTAGAAAGTTCAATTTATAAGGTAGAATGGTGAAGACACCACAGTAAAATTTATTTTAAATTACATGCTTCTTTAACAGTACTAAATGGAGTTTCTCCTGTGCTTTTATTAAGGTAAATGTGGTAAATTGGTAATCATCCACTGTAGAAGACAATTGCAAGTCTCTTTGTAGAATAGGAACCGTGAGACCATTCTTGGAGTAGTTATCTCACGGTTTTCGTATTTGGTGGGATTTGTACTTTTGTAGACAACCCAAATCCAAATGAAAATATTTATTAAATTAAAGAAAACAAGGGTTGGGAACCAGGTAGTCAGAAAAGACGTCTATATTTGAGATGACACACAAATTACATAATGTCCGTGCATCACATGGGTTGGACACTAGATAATTCATATTTCACTAAAGATGTTAGTATGATATGTTAGTTTAATTTATAGTTCCAGCTATGATTATGTGAAGATTTAATTTATGATAGTTCTTGATGCGTACCAGAAATACAGCAATTCAATATAACAGTGATTATAATAGAAATAGTAGATTGTGAGTATAAAGAGAGCTTTATTATTTGATAATGGTTGAAGGTTACAGATAAGGAAATATATTCCTCAGATCTGACACAGGCCTAGCCCTTCTAGAAGGTTGATACAACCTTCTATCCAATCTTAGCTAACAGCCAAAATCTCCCCGTACCCATATCAGTCTCTCTCCCCTCCTTATATCTTCGAAACAAATGCGCTGGATTGCTCTCTTTCTATGACACGTCGCCCCTTGCTAACAACCTTAGCCACCAAAGACCTTTCTACCCTTCCTCCTAGTATAAACCAGAAAAGGTCTGACTCCATTCTGTGTTGAGTGAATCAATTGCTGATGTGGATATCCTTCATTCTCTTGGACTCTATCAATACTTCCTTCTTCAGAATTGACCTTGTCCTCAAGGTCAAAATTTGGGAATTGACTTCTCATCATTAATTCTTCCTCCCAAGTAGCTTCTTCCATAGTTTTACCCTTCCAATGGATCAAAAATTGTCTCACTTCTTCACCCTGCTGCTTAATTTTCCTGCTAGCAAGTACAGCCTCAGGTTCACATGCTTCAACTGGGTCTTCTAACAAATCGGGAAGTTCCTTATCCTCTTGATAATTACCCACAGCCTTCTTCAATAGGGAGACATGGAATACAGGGTGCACTCTGGACCCTTCAGGTAATTTTAGTTTGTAGGCTACTCCCCCAACCCTCTCAACTATTGGATAAGGCCCATAGTACTTGGCAGCTAGTTTGGCATTGATTCTGGTAACTACAGACTGCTGCCTGTGAGCTCTTAGCTTAACAAATACCCATTCTCCACACATAAAACTTCTATCAACTCTCTTCTTGTCTGCCTGGCTCTTCATTCTCTCTTGTGCCTTCAGCAATTGAGTTTTTAACTGTCTCAAAGCCTCATCTCTGTCCATCAGATCCTTCTGAACACTTGCTACCCGAGTCTCTCCCTGTGTCCAGCTTGTCAATAGTGGTGGTGGCCTTCCATATACAACCTCAAATGGTGTCTTGTCTGTCGATGAATGGTAAGTGGTATTATACCAATATTCAGCCCAATGTATCCATGTTACCCAGGTCCTTGGCTGATCAGAAATAAAGCACCTCAGATATGTTTCCAAACATCTATTCACTACTTCTGTTTGGCCATCCGTTTCCGGATGGTATGATGTGCTCATCTTCAGCTTTGTTCCCTGTAACTTGAACATTTCCCTCCAGAAGTTACTCACAAAGATGGGGTCCCTATCACTCACAATTGAAAGTGGAATGCCATGTAATCTAACAATTTCTTTACAAAAAATTTCTGCTATACTCCTGGCTGTATAGGGATGTTTTAAGGGAATAAAATGTGCATACTTAGACAGTCTGTCTACTACCACCAATATTGCTTCAAACTGTTTTGACTTGGGTAAGCCTGTAATGAAATCTAGTGAAATATCTTCCCATATTTGCTCAGGTATAGGGAGTGGATGGAGCAAACCCCCTGGAGAAGATGCCATATATTTTTGCCTCTGACAAGTGTCACATTGTAAAACAAATTCCTGAATCATGCCCTTCATTCCTATCCAATATAGATTGGCAGCCATTCTTCTATATGTCTTGTAAAAACCCGAATGTCCTCCCTGTGGCGTAGAATGAAATTCTTGTAAAAGAGTAGGAATAAGAAGTGATTTGTTGGAAATCACTAGTCTGCCTTCATAAAGAAGTGTGCCTTGTCTGTAACTATATCCTGGCCATGATAGAGGATCTAATTGGATTTCAGCAATGATTTTCTGTAATTTACCATCTCTCTGCACCTCTGCCTTGATCTGTTCTCCTTGTATCCAGGTTGCTATGGAGCTCATGGCGCTCAATTCACTGTCTTCATACACTCTGGAAAGTGCATCAGCCCCCTTGTTGAGCTTGCCCTGCTTATACACAATGTCAAAATCGTACCCCATTAGTTTAGCAGCCCAATTTTGTTGCTCAGCAGTCATTATTTTCTGTTGCATCAGCTGTTTTAAACTCCTCTGATCAGTGGACACTACAAACTTCCTTCCTAGGAGATACGGTCTCCAATGCTGAATTGCCAATACTACAGCCATTAGTTCCTTCTCGTATGCTGACTTGGCCAGGTTTCTAACTCCTAGAGCTTTGCTGAAGTAAGCCACTGGTCTTTTCTGTTGCATCAATATAGCTCCCAGACCTGTACCTGAAGCATCACATTCAATAACAAAATTTGTAGAAAAATCTGGAAGAGCCAGAACTGGTGCAGTTGTGAGCTTCTGTTTTAGTGTATCAAAAGCTGCCTGTGTCTTCTCATCCCATTTGAAACCATCCTTCTTAGTTAATTCTGTCAAAGGTTTAGCAACCTTACCATAGTCTTTGATAAACTTTCGATAGTACCCCGTGAGACCCAAAAATCCTCTAACCCCTTCTTTGACATTCCTTGGTTGAGGCCATTGAAGTACACTAATAACCTTGCTAGGATCCACAGCAACCCCATTTTCTGAGATTACATGACCTAAATACTCCACTGTTTGCTGAGCAAAACTACATTTTTTCTTGTTTACTACCAAACTATGAGTAGACAATAAACCCAACACTTCCCGTACGTGTCTCAAATGAGAGTCCCAATCTTGACTGTATATGAGGATGTCATCAAAAAACACTAACACACTTTTTCTGAGCAGGGGCCTGAACACATCATTCATAAGGTTTTGAAAAGTTGAAGGGGCATTTGTAAGCCCAAAGGGCATGACAAGAAACTCATAGTGACCTTCATGAGTTCTAAACGCTGTTTTCTCAATGTCAGAATCCTTCACTCTCACTTGGTGATAGCCTGATTTGAGATCTAGCTTCGTAAAGAATTTGGCTCCATGCAACTCATCTAACAATTCCTCAATAACAAGGATAGGAAATTTATCGGGAATTGTTACCTTATTGAGTGCTCTGTAATCAATACACATCCTCCATGTGTTGTCTTTTTTCTTCACCAGGATCACGGGGCTAGAAAATGAACTTGTGCTGTGGCGAATGATACCGGCAGCAAGCATCTCCTGGACTTGTCGCTCAATCTCATTTTTGTGGTGATGAGGATAACGATACGGACGAACATTCACTGCTCCATGTCCATCTATGAGATTGATGGCGTGCTCTTTCTTCCTTCTTGGGGGTAGGCTCGAAGGCGTTTGGAAAACGTGTGCATACTCACCTAACACCTCCTCCAACTCCCGGTGTTGGTTTTCTGACAACACAGATTCACAAGTTGTTTGGAAAACATTGGCATACTCGCCCAACACCACCTCCAACACCCGGTGTGGGCTTTCAGTCCTAATGGATTCACAAACCACCTTAGGCTCGACCCCCTCAATTCTCCACACCTCCCCTTCTTTCTTGGGCCTGGGCTTACCCACAATACTTTGTAATGCTATCATGGGATTTTTGCACCCCTCCTTATTGCCAAGAGTAACCCATCTTCCTTCTTCCCAAAAACTCAGTGTATGTTGTTTCCAATTAATAATGGTATCTCCCAAAGTTTTCAACCATTCCATGCCTAACACCACATCAATTCCTCCTAATTCAAACAGTTGAAGATTTGGCCTTAATTTGTGACTGCCAATATACATCTCTAGCTCCTTACACCTCCCCTGTGCTTCTATTTGAACCCCATTCCCTAACTTGACTTTCATTTGTTGGGTCTGTTCAATTGGCCAATCCATGTGGTGAACTAGCTTTTGTGAAATGAAATTATGGGAAGCCCCACTGTCCACTAAAATGAGAACTTCTACACCCTTAATTATCCCTTGAAACTTCATGGTTTGATGGTTCTCATGAGCTATGTGATGTAAATCCAACATACTCATCTCTCCTTGCTCATCTTCCTCCCCTCCTTCTACTTCAACAGCCAAGACCTTAGCCTCTCCATCCTCTTCACATTCATCATCCACTATTAACACCCTAAGATGTTTTTCGGAACATTGGTGGCCTGGATTAAAAGGCTTCTTACATTTGAAACACAAGCCTTTTCTCTTCCTCTCCATCAGCTCATTGTAAGAGAGATGTGTGAATCCCCTATCACGAGGCCCAATATGTCTATTATCTCCTTGGGCCTGTTTGTCACCTCTTAGCCCACTTCTCATACTGCTACTTACACCCCCTTCCTTATTTTTCACCATCACCCAGTCTGATACTCCTTTGTTTCCACCATGAGAATTGGACCGATAAGGCCCATTTTTAGGCCCACGCCCAAATCCAGATCCATTTCCACCCTTGACCTCTTTCTCTACTGCCCGAGTCACTTGTAACAGCTTCGTTCTACTCATTTCTCCCATTGTTGCCAAAGTGCGAACCCTTCCCCTAATCTCCGATTGCAAACCATGGAGGAAGTAACCCTGGAATTGCTTCTCTGGTAATCGCGGAATCTGAGCGATTAAATACTCAAATTCTGTGATATAGTCCTCTACCGATCCCTCCTGTTTCAACTCTGTGAGCTGTTCGTACACGTCTCCGTCGCCATGACCACCGTATCTCTCGAGTAACGCTATTTTCAACGATTCCCAAGTCAGATCTTCATCTTCTCCGATGAGGGAGTTGAAGAAATGTATGGTGGGTCCGTCCATACAAAGTTGGGCCAAGCTCACCTTCACTTCTGGCGTGGTGTTCTGTACTCGGAAGTAAACTTCAGCTCGCGAAATCCAGCCGGCGGGGTCTTCTCCTTCAAACGAAGGTAACTCCACCTTCTTCGCCGATTGATGAAATTCATTCATCTTATCAGCGTGTGACCCTTTTGGAGTTTCCGTCTTCTTTTCTGGTGTCTCCTTGTTCTTGCTTACCGCACTTCCAGTCCCTTCATCATCCAGCGATTTTCCGAAATGTTTCTCCAACATCGCGATCAGATTCGCGTGATTCTCCTTTACTTCTTCCTGGAAACTCACCAAGGAAGATCGCACCACCGAGATCTCACCTTCCAACGCGTTCACACGTGCTTCCATTCTTGTAAATGCTGCTATCGTGATTTTCCTAGCCGGCATTCACTGGTTTCTCCGACGATGTATATCCGGCAGGTCGGACCAATTTGATGCGTACCAGAAATACAGCAATTCAATATAACAGTGATTATAATAGAAATAGTAGATTGTGAGTATAAAGAGAGCTTTATTATTTGATAATGGTTGAAGGTTACAGATAAGGAAATATATTCCTCAGATTTGACACAGGCCTAGCCCTTCTAGAAGGTTGATACAACCTTCTATCCAATCTTAGCTAACAGCCAAAATCTCCCCGTACCCATATCAGTCTCTCTCCCCTCCTTATATCTTCGAAACAAATGCGCTGGATTGCTCTCTTTCTATGACACGTCGCCCCTTGCTAACAACCTTAGCCACCAAAGACCTTTCTACCCTTCCTCCTAGTATAAACCAGAAAAGGTCTGACTCCATTCTGTGTTGAGTGAATCAATTGCTGATGTGGATATCCTTCATTCTCTTGGACTCTATCAGTTCTTTATATATTCATTTATATTATGTATTTTGCAAGGTCCTATGAATTTTTCCATGAGCATCATCTTCATCAAGAGATAAAAAATAAATAACAGATTGTCCTTCAGGCATCACCAACAGGGTAGATGGCAAGCAAGAATTGGCCAAGTTGCAGGAAACAAGGATCTACACTTTGATATGCATCATTTCAACCAGTGGTCTTCTAACTTGAAGGAGCAGCTGTCTTAGGGGGGTTATGTCTCTGTTGTTTTTGCTTTTGTGTCTATCTTTATGTTGGGTTAGGCAACTTGCCTTGTATATTTGTATCCTATTTCCAGTACACCTAGTACTGAGTTATATATAATAATATCTGATTTTTGCTGTGCAAAAAAAAAAGAAAAAAAAAAGGATCTATACTTTGGAACATATGGCAAGTTTTTAGCTTCTACCTTGCTATCTTGCTGTTCATAGCAAGAATGTGCTAAGGGATAAATATAATAATGTAAGAGAATGTGCCCTTGGTGTGGACTGCAAACTGAGACTACAACACATACTCTTCTGATGTGTGATGAGGTTCGCAGACTATGGTTTGCATCACAATCAATGTAAGATTAGATGTTAATGATGGCATAACTATTGCTGATCTGATTAAATTATGTCTAGATACAGTCGATGAGGGAGCTTTAGAATGGATTTTTGTTCTTGCTTGGTCTTTCTGGAATTTAGGAACCATATGGTGTTCAAGCAAAAGAAAATGATAGTTGAGCAGATTATGCAGCAGGCACATTGCCTCATCTTACTGCCTGTTGAAGACAATCAAAGTGTTACAAGGAGGAATGAAAGATGGCAGAAGCCATTACCTAGCCAAATTAAAGCAAACTTTGATGCTGCTGTTAGAAAGGGGGTTGCAACTTTGGCAGCTGCAACAAAGTTTCTGCCAAATACTTATATTAAGAGAAGAGTATGATAGTGCGTAGGAAGATAGTATATTGTATTTTTATTTGCAAAGGAAATTTTTGTTCCATATAAATAACTGTTCCCTACTCCCTGTGTAGGTATTAAATATTGGCTGAAGTTGAGATTATTGCTTGTGTAATAAATTATACTCAAAGATACATAGGAGCATCCTTGTCGAGCAAAAACAGTTTTTCACAATCTCTCTTTTACTAAAAAACAAAATATCCTTCTTTTGCATAAAATAGTGAATAATAAAATATTCATAGATACATCCAAATCTATTATTCCCTTTCTATATATAAAAAAAAAATATTCCGTTGTGATCGAAAGAAATTCGGATCCGGATCCTCTCCATCAATATATCTCTCCAACCTCCCTCTAACCAACCTCAGTTGTAATGCATTAGCATTTACCAAAAAAATTTAGATTATAAAATTATTGGTTATTTTATTTTCCAAAATTTAATTCAAGGATATAATTATATTTTATCATTTAATTTAAAAAAAGAAAATAGAATCTTTGTTTCTTCTCCTATCCTTTTTCCATGATTCTCTCTTATATATATTTTTTAAGTTAAATGATAAAGTATGATAATATCTTTGAATTAAATTTTAAAAAGTAAAATATTCCATAATTTTATTAGTCTAATTTGTGTGTATTAAATACTAATACACGCCCATTAGGGTGGATATTAGCATTCCTTATATATAAAATATTACAAAATAGTAATAATGATTACTATAGTATATTTTTTAGTTTGAATGAATAGATAGTAATTAATTAAATAAGTAAATAAAAACACTTAATTATGATGGATATTAGCATTCCCTAATATAAAATATTAAAAAAATGAGTAGTAATAATAATTACTATAGTATATTTTTTAGTTTGAATAAATAGATAGTAATTAATTATATAAGTTAAGGAAAACACTTAATCAATGCAATTAATTACTTTTCACCTTTTTTCGATTTATATAAATAAAAGAAGATATTTTTTCATTTTTCAATAATTTTATTGGTATAAATAATACTTTTTATCTCTATTTTTATTTGTTATTTTGTTATTTTTTCTCTATTGTTTCCCTTTTCATTTAAAAAGTGTTAAAGAGCCGTATAAAAAAAATAGATGAATAAAATAAATAAAGAAGAGAATAAAAAAACAAAAAATAGATTTGAAAGTATTATTTAGACAAACAGAGTTATAAAAATGATTTAAAATAATTAAATATCATTAAGAAATTGCAAATATAAAGCTTAATATTTCAGTATTTGAATTGATTTCGTTTAAATGTGTGCAATTATGAAATAAAATAAATTATTTTGATAAATTGAAAAAAGTGAAAAATAATTAATTGTATTAATTAAATTTTTCTTTATTATTAATTTTTATTTAATTGATCGATGTTTTTATTAAAATTAAACATATACTTCAATAAAAAATTGTTGAACATACTTTAGTAATTATTATTGCCACTCATTTTTCAATATTATATATAATAAAAAATCTATTTAATAATTAAAGCATATTTAAAATTTTAATATTTAATATATTTTTTATAAAAGTTCATTTTATATTTTTTACTGTTTATATTTTATATTTAATAATTTAAATATTTTTATTTTTTATTAGGTCCTTTGAAATCAGTGGCCAATTTACTATAGTAAGATTTGTTGAACGTAATATCATGCGTCAGGAACAAATTACAAAAAACATACAATATGTTTTTATATGAGTTTGAGAAAAAGAAACATTTTTTCTTAGCCATTAGCTATATTTAAGGGACCACGGTACCGCTGGAGAGAAAATGGAGGGTTTTCTAAGCAAATGGGGGCAATTTTTTTGGCTTTTTTCTTATGGGTGGATTTTAAATTATTATACAAAATAGAATAAGTCACGATGCTAAGACTTCTTATAAAGAAGTCTAATAGATGTTACCACTTCTTAATAAGAAATCACAATTATGATTTATTAATTTTTTCTTTCAACCAAAGTCGTAAATTTTCTATCACTTTAGATTAATTTTTTTATTTACGACTTTAAAAAGTTTATATATTTTTATTTTATTTCATGATTTTGAAGTCGCAATTTTTTCTTACGACTTTGAAGTAGTAATGTTTTGTTTTTTTCATGTGTAAAATTTTTTGTTTTAGGTTTTTTATTTACTTGTATTTTTTGTTTTTCTTTCAATTTTTTTTTAAATTGTAAATAATTTTATTTATTTATTTATTTATTAAATAAATATTTTCAATTTTTTTTAATATCATGTATATTTTTAATAGTTTTATTTAATATGCTCTATATTTTTTTTAATATTTTTTATTTAAAATATTGTATATAGTTCATTTAATATTGTTTTATTTAATAATTCAATTAAAATATTAAATAACATAATATTAGTTTTTTATTTCATTTACAAAACAAATCAAATTCAATAACATTATTAAAAAATTATGTAAAATTTAAATATACAAAATATATTAAATAAAATAATATTATATATATATATATAATATTTTAAATAAAAAATATTAAATAAAATAATATTAAAAAATATATACAAGATATTAAATAAAACTAATAACAAGAAAAATTAAAAATTTATTTATTTACAATTTTTGGAAAATTGAAACCAAAACAAAAGAAAATACAAGTAAATAAAAAACCTAAAACAAAAAACTTTACACAAAAAAAAATAACAAAATTGTAAAGTCAGAAGAAAATAAACATAAACAACTTTGAAGTCGTAAATAAAAAAAAATAAACTGAATTTGTAAAAAAATTTATGACTTTAATTTAAAAAAAAAGTAAGCTGTAACAAATGGTGTGACTTTTTATTCAGAAATCATAATACTTGACTGTTTTGATAATAATTTAAAAGACTCATGAAAAAAACGAAAAAAAAATTGGTCTCATTTAGTAAAAAAATCAAGATGGAGAGGTATCCCGATGGACAGGATCCAGATCCAAGAAGTTCCGGTGGCCCCAACTAATAAAGTAAAGAGCACTTATTTTAAACTATTAATTATAGTCACTGTTGCTGATTATAAGATGATTTTTTTTTTGTTTTTTATAAAATTATTTTCTAATTTTTAAATGTATTAATTATTTTTTTTTATAAAATCTTTACTTATTTATTCTTTTTTTAAACATTAATGGGAAACAATTAAGTGAATAAAAATATAGAAAAAATTTATTTTAAAATGATAGTATAAATAATTAATAAATTTAATGTGATTAATTAAAATAACTATTTTTAATGAATGTGAATTAATTGAATGTATCTTATAATTGGAGACAAAATGAGTACTTTCTTAACATTAGCCAAAAGATTAAGGTTCAGGTAAGAATATTTAATTATTTCAAAATTAAAAAAAAAAACACTGACCTTTTGATTTAAGTGTGTATTTCTAAAAATAATTTTCAACTCATGTTTAATTTTTATTGTATACAAAATTTTATTAGATGAATGATAATCCTACATCACAATTAATATTGACCTAGTGGGTTACGAGAAGAAAGTACTCTAAATTACTATCAAATCTTCACTTATTTAAAAAAGAAAAATATTGATTTGATGTTTTCATTTTTTTTTGCCTATTTTAAAAATATTTTTAAAAAATGTTTCTAAGTTTTAAACAAATCTATATTTTCACTCTCATTTTTTGTCTTATTTGAAAATAAAAACAGAAAAACACTCCAACCAATTACTACCTTATCTTTTGCATTTTCAATTGTTGTTACAGGAAACCTGAGCATATAATAGTAATTTTAAATCGTAATAAGGAAAAGAAGAATATAAAATAATTTTAATAAATACAAATAAGATTCAAGAATATGAAAAGACAAATAAATTTCACTAAACTTGAAAATAAAAGGAGTATTTATTTTTAAATCAACGGTAAATATTTGATACAAAAATATTTTTATCATTTATAAAACATCCATCAAAATCGCCTTAAAAATAGTAAGAATTAAGATTATCTTATTTCACTGGTCACGAGTAATGATAAGATACATTATCTCAATGATATTATATCAAATCAAAATTATTAGATTCTAACTATTGACTTGTGAATGATAAAAAACGATAATAATTGAAATATACATTCTTGAAAAGGGCAAAAATTTAACTTATGAATAATAACAAGCAATGTATTTATATTTATTGAAAAAAGAAAATAGAGGGTGATTTTTTTTTATCTGAAGAAAAAATAATAAAAAAATTAGAGGGTGGTGTTAATGTGACAGTGGGTTAGGTATATGAAAGGATACGGAACGTAACATCACGAACCACTGTCACTGCCCACTCGAATAAAGATAAAAAAGAGTTATTGGTTCAGTTTTGGAACTTGAACTTGGATGTTACGGTACCTAAATTGCTTTTCACACCGTTTAAGGTTCTTTTTTTCCTTTCGTTTTTGTTTTTACTTTTGTTTGCGCCAGGGAAAACCATTTTTCTTGCTTTAATCAATTTTATATATTTGTAGGATATAGGGTTTCATGGAAAGACCGTGAGTGTAAAGATTGGAGGGGTGCATGCATTGGGTGATAATCGGTGAAAAGATAGGTAAAGGAACCAAACTGTTATTTTGAAGAGAAAAAAAAATAAAATGAGGGAATGGGTTTATTTGAGGAAGTGGTTCGTTTGTTTGATTATGATGGGTCTTGAGAATGTGGTTTGTTATTTTTTTTTACTTAATATTCTGGTTTATTAGGAGAAAGAAATTTTGATTAATTCAGAATTTGCAAGGATCAAACTCGGATACTACCTGAATAATTTAATTTTAACTTCAACATATTAATCCCTTATGCCTAATTACTTGGATTGTGATTTGCTATTAAGGATTGATGTTGAACTTTCAATTGAAATTGAGTAATGTGTTGCTAAATGAAACATATTACTGATCTGGGTCATACCATGGGGGTGGGGTTAAGCTTGTGTGGGGTATTCAAAATTCAATGAATAATTGAATATCAAGTTAGTTCTTTGGAAATTTTTTATTTTGCCATCAATTGCTGGTTGGTGTTGCTATTTTGTCAATTTTCACGTTTGTTTTGCCATGACTTGCTCGTCAGAAGTGTTATACTATTAATCCCAATGTATGAAATCACATTGTGTCGTCTTGTTATAATATTATCTTGTTCTTAATTTTGAAGATAACATGAGCAGAATTGGTATGAATATGATTGTTACTGTTGAATGTTTGGTTGTGAAGCCTTGGAATGTCTTTGCAGAACTATTTGATTTGAGTCTGGTTGTTGATTTAAGAAATCCTCTTGAACCTTTCCAAAAAAATAATAATAAAAAGTAAAATTTGCCAGTTGATCGAATTGCTGTTGCATATAACTCAGCTTTAATGCCTATTGATGCATTTAATTTTAAGCTTCCATTGCTTGTAGTGTGTATTATATATTTGTATGTGCACCAAACAAATGGACTGTTATCTATTGATGTAATGTATCTGTCGTTTGGACTTTGGATTGAATTTTGTTTTCATTAATGCACTGAAAAAACATGTTCTCCATTAGAAAATCAATGTACTTTTCATATAATTATTTTTCACTGCAATGTTTTTCTTCAAGATATCAATCTTTTGTTTTTCCTTTTTCTGTTTACAGTGAGTAAGTATTCCTGTTTCAAAGGAGGACACTGCTATTGTTAAAGGAAAATGGGACCTGCTTTGGTCACGATTGACTTGGATGATTATGATGATGTGAGAGAGATTCCGAAACCGAAAGGTCCTAATTCTGAGGATTATAGGTTAGAAAGACGATGGAAGAGATTTGAACATTCAAGTTCAAATAAACGATTGAAGCAAAATCACAGTGACAGTGGTACAAGAACTGTGAAGAGTCATGGAAAAGTGGCAAGTTTAACAGTAAAAGAGGGTCATATGTCACATATGTCAGAGGATGAAGTGGATGAAGATTACAAATTCTTTTTGCTAACATATGATCCTCATATTGATGTTGTCTGTGATGGTGGTGTTGATGGTTCTGATGATGACATCAACATTGGACACAACAGTGACCATAATGATCATCTTTATAGGGAAGAAGAAAGCTTGAATAATAATCCCAAGTTAGATAAGGGTTCAAAACAAAGGGGTGAGACTGAAAATGAAAGAAATAAAAGGAGTGGTTCAGTAGGAAAACAAACAAGTGGCTCAATGAAAGCTAAGAAGAATTTGGAGGCTAAAAAAGGACTTAGTAAGAAAATGCCACGGGAAGATGTTTCTGGTGTCCCCAAGAACAATGGCCAGACTAATATGGAGTCAGTTGTTGCAGATGAAGATTACCAGATATTCCTGAATTCTTGTAGGGATGATTATATACCTAGTGAATTAATAGGAAAGCGATCAAGTGTTATGCAAAATTCACAAGTTCTTGATTATGCACCGAGTGAGGTTGATGAAGATTACTTACAATATTTGAATTCTGTTCTGATTGTTGATGGTGAGGTGGAGTTTATGTCTGAGAGGAATACCTCAAAGACGGACAACGTGGATGGTGACACTGACAGTAATTCCTCTGAACCAGATGTTATTCTTCTAGAACCTGATCAAATTCATGAAAACACTCCATTTGTTTCTTCCAGAACATTCGATTCATCTGTAAGTGTCTTTCTTTAATTTCACACAATGTGACTGTATTGTTCATAATATGAATATGGTTCACACACACTGGCACATTATTAAGTGAACAATTATTTTTTAACTTGGTAATGCCTTTGTGTGTTTAGTGGTTCGAGACTGAAAAGAACCCCAAAGGCAACTGGCAATTATCTGCTTGCGATAATTCTCAGTTTAGGAGAAGACTTATGAATGATCTTCAAAGGCCATATGACCAAGAAGAATATGATAGACTTCTGTGTGAAGTACGTCAGAAAAAGCAAAAGGAACGTCATAGAGAAACACGTCATGGGGTGGTCAAGTCTTATCCCACAAGGGGTTTCCACAAATCATATCTCGACTTGTACCCTGGTAAGTCCATTATTTTCTCAATTAGTTTGACTTTTTTAATGTTCTTTTTTTATTCATAAATTGTTAATGTGAAGTTTAATCCTAACCAAGCTGTCAAGAATTAAGATTCAATGGTTTTCACTTTTGATCTGTTCCTCACCTACAGTATAAAACATTTCTTTAATCTAAGCATGGACCGACCAATTCTTGGTTGGATTATTTGAATAAGGGCAAGTTAATATTTTCATTTCATTTGTCAGAAAACCTACAACTACCACCATTTTTTGTATTTTGAACATACTTATATGGTTATTTGCATCTGCTTATAATAGAAACAGGGGTGTCTGTAAAACCAAAAATCTAATATAGGAGGTTCTATAAGTACTTATTCAATAATTTCTTTTCAAATGAGAACTTATTCATAAGCTAAAATGAGCTTATAGAAAGGTCACAAGATATCTCTATAACCTCAAATAAGCTCTTCCAAAACAACATATGTAACGGAAATAATGTTGAGCCACATAAATGAATATAATGTTAGTAATTTGCTCAAGAGCAAAGAACTAACGTAATCTCTATATAACGTAGGGGAACCTTTGATTCTCTCTAGTGAAGGTAGACCAAGATACCTGCCTTTTATAACCCAAGGGGATCCTTGTGACGGATTATTACTGTTTTTTAATCATCAGTATAATTTGGTTAGATTTTTCTGATGGGTGCTTCATTGCGGTCTAAATTTATGAAAACCTATGGTTTGTGCAAGTTGTTAGGTTGCTTCTGCTTCTTTTTGGACTTTCAGGTGCTTCTGTTGTCGTTCTTGTATAACTTTCTTCGCTCAATCTAATGCCATCCTCTGTCAAATATTTGTTTCATGATTATGCAGATCTAGCTAAAGCAATTGCTGAATTCAAAAAACCGGAAAGGGTTTTGTTTCTCGTGCGTGGATTTGTTTTCTGGTTGCAAGTACGTCAGTAGATTCTTGTTCACATAATTTCCTGTTAGGCTATTTTCAACTTGAGTAATTGTGATGAGAATGAAATGAACCTTCTTAACTTTAAGTTGTTTGTGGATTATTAGGAGGGGTGATGGGTTCTTATGGTATGGAATTTAGAATCATTTCTGATTGTAATTGTTAATCTTCTGTGCGAAGAAAGTTCTTGATATGAGTAATATGGCCACATGCAGTATGTTTTAAACAAGGAAGAAAAACTAGAATTTACTTTAGAGCACATAACTCTTTTCTCCAGCCCACTTTTCACCCTCAAGTTCCCTCGGAGTTGTGTTGGTAATTATGTTAATCTGTTTGTTGATCATTGTCATTGGTTTTGGGGCAAATATCGTTTCTATCGTCCACATTTTCTTTAGTTCTGAAATTATAAAAACAAATGCATGTGACAACTGGATCTAGATCTACTGGTCGTGTAAAGTAGGAAATTGCTCATTTAATAGTACTTATGAATTTGGTGACTTTGCATTCACACACTTGTGCAATTTTTTTTATTACATTTGTTGGCTCATTTGGTCTATCATTTCATAATTTCATATTTACATGTTCTAACATTGGTGAGAATGTGAGTTCTTGTATACATCTTCTGCTAACTTTGAATTGCATATAATAGTAGATATATTAATGCCCTTTTTTGATGTATTTTGCAGAATGTGACCCACGAAGGAATATTTCGGCCTTGGCTTGACAAGCATTGTCTGGACATTTTACGAAGAATGTAAAGATGGAATCTTGCCATCTCTAAGATTTGGAAGCAAGATTTTAACTAACACAGTCAACAAAGTTTACATATGTACAGTTTAAATCTATCTTTGAACTTTGACCTAATTGGAGAAAGAAAGATTGCTAGAGTTGTGGTTCTCATTAGGAGTTCTTTCATTTCTGTTATACCGTGGTTCTCTTTTGGTCCACTTTTTTATTGCACCATTTAGAATATGGTGATAATTGAGGGGGCTTAGGTGGTTAGCATATGCAGAAAAACAATATTATATGCTTCTTAAGGTAGTTGTTGAGGATTCATGCTTAAGTACCCTTATTATAGTGTTAAATTTCATGACTCTATACGGTATTAAATTTCAGCCAGTTTGCAATGGTTTCCCTTAAATATCTTTAGTTTATTATAGTGTTATTAGTTAGTCAGTGGCTCAGTGCAGTAGCTTGCCACTTTCTCTAATGTATTTGGCCAGAGATATTTTTTCCTATTTTAACTGTGCACTTTCATTATCTCTCTTTATTTTGCAAAATTCTTGCTCTTGATGCATTTTACTCCCTACAGTCAGGATTCATGCTTAAGTACCCTTATTACAAGTCACATTAGATGTAAGGCTCTTGTTACATTAAAATTGGAGTAAGTTTAGTTTGGATAAAGTTCTCAACAAACTTATGAGAAAAAAATAATAAAGTAAAACAAATCAAATAAATTTCAAATAAGGGTGGTTTATATACCTTGGCATTTTTTTTTTGTAATTTTTCATATTTAATTTTTTCAGAAGTTGTAACTTGTGAAAAAAATTAATTGATTTTACCACCTTTATCGAGAAATTTATTCAAATAAGAGCATGTAGTATTGATCAACAACTTTGCAATTATTATCATCACTTTATTGAACTAGTTTTGTATACTATTTAGTTCATATATTTTATAAGGTTAAAATATATTTTTTGTTTCTATAAATATCAAAAAGTTTTAAAACTGTACAAAATTTTTTGTTTTTTAACCTGGCAAGCTTAAAATGATTTTGTTTTTTTTGCCTAGAGTCAAAATTGGATGAATCTAAGTTTACGTGATATTTTTTTAGATTAAATTATAGACTAAAGTATGTTTTTCATTTTTATAAATATCGAAATGTTCGGAATCGTTCCTACAAAATTTTGAGTTTTTGTGTCTCGAAAAATTAAAATCTGTTATTTTTTGGTTCAGACATAGGTTCGGGTATTCAAACCTAAACCTATGTGTCTCTCTTTCATTGGTTTTATTGATGACTATGAGAGTGAGTGATTTTTAAGATTAAAAATCACCAAAAAATGCAACCTCCCCCCCCCCCCCCCCCCAACAAATTTATAAATCTCTCTTTCCTAACCTTTTTCCCTAACTTTCTTCATCTTCTTCAAATTTAAATAATTTTTTTTTCTTTTTCTTTTTTAAATATTTTGTTCAATTGAAATGACCAACACCACCTTATTGACCCTCTCATCTTATTCTTCTTCTTTGAATTTCCCTTCCTTATGAAAACCTAACACCTTCACTCTCAAACTTAACATTATGAATACCATTTCTAATGTTCTATCGGAATGAAACGCGGCCAACAAACTCAACAACCTAACTTTTGAATTCACTTCTCTTGGATTAGCTTGGGTGCGGAGAAGATGCAGAAAGTTAGGAAAAAAGGAGGTTAAGGAAGAGGGATTCCCAAATTTGTGGGTTTTTTATGCATTTTGTGACGATTTTTAATCTCCAAAAATATCCACTCTCATAACCATCAACGGAACCAATAAAAAAGTGACACGTAAGTTTGAATACTTGAACTTACATTCGGGGCAAAAAGTAACAGATTTTAATTTTTTGAGGATGAAAAAAAGACTCAAAATTTTACAAAGACAAATTTTGAATATTTTGATATTTATATGGACAAAAAATATATTTTAGCTTATGATTTAATTTTTTTTAAATGTCACGTAGGTTCGAATTTGTCCAACACTAGCTCTCAGAAAAAAAAAATAACACATTTTAATTTTATAAGGAAAAAAAACATTCCAAAAATTTTGTATGAACAAATTTCAAACTTTTCGAGGGACAAAAACATATTTTATTCATTTTATCACTACCTTAATACATTTGTTAGATAACTATCCTATTTTATTGTAATCAATTGGTTGTTGCAACATTACATAATAATAATCATATCCTATTATATAAGATCATTGCATTTCTTATTACGGAGAGAGATCTGTGTTAAGTAATATAATTGAATAGGATCTAAATTATATACAATACATGTCGTAACATATATTCATTTTTATATAATATAAATATATACAATCTGCACTCGGCATGATATATAATTTTGACATAAATTTAAAATATATTATTAAACAAAATATTTAAAATTAAATAATAATTAAGAGATTAATTTAAAATTTTCTGGATAATAACCATAATTGTAAAAATATTATACATTTTTAATAACTTTAGGGGGAAAAACATGAAGAAAAAACAATTTTTTTTATAGTTTACATAAAACTATGATTTTTTTATAATTTATATAATTTGTAAAATTATAAGATTATATTAAAATATACTTTTCTTTTAAAAAAATATGTAACTCTAAAGAAACAAAAGTTTGGTCATTTGAGCACAATTTATATCCTATCCAATCATTATATGGTTCGTGTCAAATATAGAATTGGATCACACAATAATGTTATTTCTACCACACCAAAATTGAACAATATTAAAGTTTCTCACACATCCTGTCACACAATAAAGTGTTAACCTCATCCACCTCTCACACATCCTGTCATATTAAAGTTTATCACATAGGAGATAAGTTTAAATTAGGGATAAGATAATCTTTTGCATCATTTTAGCAATTATAAAAGAGGAAAAGTAGCACACAATTGTCGAGCAAAATTTATTTTTCTTTTACTTCTATCTTTTTTATATTTTTTCTTCTTATTTTGTTTTTCTCTATTTCACTTCTAATTTAAAAAATTAACCATTATCAAGGATTATACTGGGAACAAACTCAGACTAATAGCTTGGCCACTCATTGCACTTAATCTGAGTTTCATCAGCAACTTCTTGTCCACTGGAAATCTTACTCTTATAGTAGTGATATATTAGATATTTTTTATACCAAAAGTAATATATTAGAGTTAGGTTCTTGTAAGTCGAGGTCAACAGTCCAAAACCTTGGTTAACCTTGACAAGCCCACCATGCCATTACCACACTGATTATAAGTTTGACTGCATAGGGAATCCAAGTCCTTTTTCTCCGCAAGGGTAAAAATGAAATAGGAAAAAGAGTAATAGGGTGGATGGAATTGAGATAGAGAGAAAATGAAAAAAAAAATGGAAAGGAAAATGATAGATATAATGTGGAAGAGTACCATTTTTTTTAGGAAAAAGGAATGATTCTCTCCGGGAAATGAGATCCATGATCCACTGTCCATCCTTATCATTTATTATTGAAGGGAAGTAGAACAAAAGTGTGGACTAGAATTCAGAATTAGATTTTTAGAAACTTGTTCCCCAAGCTTCTATCTTCTCTCCTTTTGTCAGCAGTTCACTTTTTCAAGCCTCTCTAAGCAATGGTTTTTGAACTAAATTTCACTTCAAACTAAGGAATTCTAGAAATTTGCGGTTAGAAAATTCAAGATCTTGAAATAATACATAATTTGAATGCATTAATTGTCGTCAATCTGATTTAGTTAGAATTAGAATTTAGAATTGATTGGTCTTGAAAGTACAAAGGTTGGGTTATGCTTGAAATTATGCTTGTTAGTAAGCTAGTTTTTTGGAATTATGCTTGATATCATTGAGAATCTACACGTTGCATAAATGCATATTTAATATCATTTGTTAATTGGATTCTAGATAATCTCTTGATGACGTTTGTGTATAAATAGGTACTTGTATTTGAATTTTGAAGTCCGATAAAATTCTCTCAACTTAGATGAACTTCTAGAATTAATTATTTTATCAAATTTGTTACAATAGTTATACGGTTAAATTTCCCGTTCCCGCACAATAAAGGCCTTTTTACTCAAGTCTCTTCATTTGAGTAAGGAGTGCTGCTAGGTGCACCCAGCATTTTTGTTGGTGCACCCAACACTTGAGAGGAAAAATCCTTTATGTCCCTGGGTTATTTTTTTTAAAAAACGCTTGACTCTCTCTCTCTCTCTCCCCTCTTCGTTGCAGTTTCTTTTCTTCTTCCTCGTACAGCTTTTGATTCTTCTTCTCTCTCAAAGCCTTTGATTCTTCCCCAAAGCCATTTTTCTTCTTCCTCGCGCTACCTTCTTCTTCTTCTCCATTTGATTCTTCTTCTTCTTCCTCGGCCACGAACGACGAAGCACGAGCAACCACGAACCACAGACCACCGTGAAGAGGAGTCGTGTTGCCGTGAAGAGGAGCCATGAACCACGAACCACCGTCCATCGTCAAGGCAACATCGTCAATGTCGACCGTCGAGGTAAGCACCATTGTCCTTTTCGCCATTGATGTCGGAGTAAGGAAGCTTGGAGGAGCTTATGGATCAGGTGATCCATAACACAACTCAGACATAGTTTACGGATCAGGTGATCTGTAAGCATTTTCCGGATCAAGTTGATCCGGAAAATGCTTACGGATCACCTGATCCGTAAATAGTCACAGCTTCATTTTACAAATTGTATCCTCTTTCAGGGATGAATTAGATTGATTAGCATAAATTATGATTATATATAGATGTATCCTCTTTCAGGGAATTATCGAAATAGTATATATTGATTAGCATGAATTATGATTATATTGAGATGTTGACAATTTTCTTCATTTAAAAAATTCCAAAAGATACCTAGTGCTTGTCAGAAATTATCCAAATATTCCAAACCATATGTTGCTACTAAAACTACTCTCATTATTACAAAGATAAAAATCACAACTAGAGAGAGCTTAAGGGTTAATTGCATCAACTTCATCCTTATGGTTTGCTTAAGGGTTGGTTACGAAGTCATGCAATCTTTTATGCTCAAACCTATTCCTTTTCTCAATATAATCTTTCATTGAGATAAATAACTAAGAAATAATTATAAGAAAGATTTGGAATTGATTATTGACTTTAAAAAAAGCAAATTACTTCCTCATAGACACTTCATTTACGTTGACAATTGAATGCACTACAAATAAAGCTTTAGATATTTATAGCTAGCTTTTGCGAATTGGGAATTGAGCTACAAAGCCAAAGAAAATGTATTAATCATTGTTTAAGAAAGTGACTTAAAAAAAAAGTTTAAAAGTTGTATAAGCTTTGTTTGTTACTCGGTGAAACAGTTTTCCTCATTAATATGGCAATATCACTCCCCCCAAACATATCGTCCACAATTTTAATATTGTGCAACTTCAACATGATCTTCTGCTCCACCTAGATATCCCACCAACTTATTGATGCATGTACATAATTCCCTTATAACCTCACTATCAAATTGCATCTGAGGATTGTGATTGAACTCAGCATTCGAAAACTGGACAACCACATGTAATAGGTGATGAAGTTGGATATTCCATCTTCGTTCAATGATTTCGAACACACAAGTATGTGTGCTTATTGATTTAGTCAACATATGAGAAAGTTTCTAAAATCCTAAAGTGACCTAACCATGCTTTCAATGATTTTAATCACTCACTTAACCATGCTTTCAACTTATTGATGCATGTACATAATTCCCTTATAACCTCACTATCAAATTGCATCTGAGGATTATGATTGAACTCTGCATTCGAAAACTGGACAACCACATGTAATAGGTGATGAAGTTGGATATTCCATCTTCGTTCAATGATTTTGAACACACAAGTGTGTGTGCTTATTGATTTAGTCAACATATGAGAAAGCTTCTAAAATCATAAAGTGACCTAACCATGCTTTCAATGATTTTAATCACTCACTTAACCATGCTTTCAACTTATTGATGCATGTACATAATTCCCTTATAACCTCACTATCAAATCACATCTGAGGATTGTGATTGAACTCTGCATTCGAAAACTGGACAACCACATGTAATAGGTGATGAAGTTGGATATTCCATCTTCGTTCAATGATTTCGAACACACAAGTGTGTGTGCTTATTGATTTAGTCAATGATTTCAATGCTTTCAATGATTTTAATCATTTTCATTTGTCATCTGGCTTTGGTGGCTTTGTGAAACTCACGCATAAAATTTGAGAGAATGAAATGAGTGATGGATTTTGCGGTACTCATTTGCAGATCATGGTTAGGACTAGAGGATTAGTTCGTGCCTTAGGTTAGGTCACTGGCAGAGGTGTGGGCAGAGGAGATCGTGATGATTCCGATGATGCTCCGCAACGTCGACGGACTATTGCACCCGCACGGAGGCAGCGAGTCGTTGTGACTGCGGATCACGTCGATGAGCCAGTCATCCCTGCGCCAGATGTTCAGGATGACCCGATGGAGGCACCAGCTACTGTAGATGACATTCCTGCGGACACAGGCACAGAGGCTGCTGAGGATGAGAATGAGGGATTTCCAGGTGGTTCGAGCGACCCATCCGTGTTGACCCTGTATGCGGATCACATTGCTTGTAGCGTATGGAGGGGAGAGGTATTTATAATATTTATTTTTAGTTACTTGTAAATTACTTTATGATTGAAATTAGTTTTCCTTTAAATGATGATTTTAACAAATTTTGCGTTCCTTTATACTTCAATTCAGGAGCGTCCTGAATTGAAGCTATCCTCTCATGGGAGGAAGGTCCACAGTTTAGGCAGGCCTGTCCCTACCATTGAGGGACTTATTGCTGGTACAGGACTAAGTCCTCTGATCACGTGTTCGGTAGACACTGGCAATCGAGGACTTTTGTCCGCGTTTGTGGAGCGGTGGCACCGGGAGACGTCTAGTTTCCATCTCCTGGTGGGAGAACTCACCATCACGCTGGATGATGTCTCCTCGCTTCTCCATCTGCCCGTGATTGGAGACTTACACGCCTTTCAGTGCTTGCACGTGGACGATGCGGTTCAGATGCTGGTCGACTTATTGATGGTCTCTACAAAGTCTGCCAGGGCTGAGACAACCCAGTGTCGTGGACCGTACGTACACCTGCAATGGGTACGTGATATATATGAGCGTCGATGCCAAACAGGTCATTGGACAACTGCGGCATGCGCATATCTTCTCCATCTTCTGGGTTGCACTCTGTTTGCCAACAAGAGTGCAATCAATGTGCATGTTGTCTACTTGGAGGCCCCTCATGACCTCAGTATGACAGAGAGGTATGCCTGGGGAGTGGCTGCTTTGGTTGATATGTACGACCAGTTGAACGATGCATCTATGAGCCACAGTCGACAACTTGGCGGTTACATCACACTGCTGTAGGTAACAAATATGTTTTTCATTCATTCAGGCTCAACAATGTTCAACTTTAAATTTTGTTACACTTTCATTATTAATGTTTATAATTTTAATGTTACATCTGTAGTGCTGGATTTATGAGCACTTTCCCTCGGTCGCGGAGTCCACCGCTGATCAGGACTACGACGAGGCTTCCCTGCGAGTGCGCAGGTGGATTGCGACGAAGAAGACCGTGAAGAGCATTCGCACGTCGGCGTACAGGGAGCGCCTGGACCGACTCTGGATTCCGGATGTCTGTTGGATCCCTTATGGGGAGCATCGGGAGGTCCGGAACTTCCACGTCAGATCATGTTATTCTGGTCTCTTGTGCTGGAGAGGGTCGTCGCCAAAATGTTTGAGGTTGAGTGTTCTTTGTCTATTATATGTTAGCTTTTAAATCTAAACATTAGACTTGTCCTAAAAAGAAGGAACAATATGCAGACTTTGTCATGGAAGTAACTTCTTATAGGCACAAATAGTCGTTACAAAGACCAAAACATGCACATTAATAAAAACTTTGGAATTTGAGTGAACGAAATCAGTGATGGAATTTGCGGTAGACATTTGCAGATCATGGTTAGGACCCGAGGATTAGGTCGTGCCTAAGGTCACGATACTGGCAGAGGTGTGGGCAGAGGAGATCGTGATGATTCCAATGATGCTCCGCAACGTCGACGGCCTACGGCATCCGCACGCAGGCAACGAGTACTTGTCACTGTTGTGGACGATGAGCCAGTGGTCCTTGCGACAAAGGCTGACGGAGCTTCGGTTGAGGCTGACGTATATGCGGATGAGCCGATGGCAGGAGGTGATGTACAGGACACTGGAGCAGACACTCTTGCAGACACAGGCGCACATGCTGCTGAGGATGAGCTTGAGGGATTTCCGGGTGGTCCGAGGGACCCATCCGTGCTGACCGAGTATGCGGATCACGTTGCAGGCAACATATGGACGGGAGATGTATTTATAATATTGAATTTTAGTTAGTTGTTAATTATACTTTATCATTGAAATTTGTTTTCCTTTAAAAGATGATGTTAACGAATTGTGTATTCCTTTATACTTCAATTCAAGAGCGTCCTGAGTTGAAGTTATTCTCTCACGGAAGGAAGGTGCATAGTTTAGGCAGGCCTGTCCTTGCCATTGAGGGGCTAGTTGCTGGGACAGAACTAAGTCCTTTGATTGCATGTTTGATAGACACTGGCGATCGGGGACTTTTGTCATCGTTTGTTGAGCGGTGGCACCGGGAGACTTGTAGTTTCCATCTCCCTGTGGGAGAGGTGACGATCACACTGGACGACGTCATGTCTCTTCTGCATCTGTCCGTGGTGGGCGACTTGCATGCCTTTCAGCCTGTGCACGTGGATGATGCTGTATAGATGCTGGTGGAGTTATTGATGGTCACTGCAGAGGCTGCCAGGGCTGAGACAACGCAGTGTTGTGGACCGTACGTACGCCTGCAATGGGTATGTGATATCTATGAGCAACGATGTCAGGCAAGACATTGGATAGCTGCAGCTTGTGCGTTTCTTTTTCATCTTCTGGGTTGCACTTTTTTTGCTAACAAGAGTGCAACCCATATTCATGTTGTGCTTTTGGAGGCCTTTCGTGACCTCAGTCAGACTGGGAGGTACGCCTGGGGAGTAACTGCGCTGGTGCATATGTACGACCACCTGAATGATGCTTCTATTAGCACCAGCCGACAGCTTGGTGGTTACATCACGCTGTTGCAGGTAACAAACATGTTTTTGATTCGTTGAGGTTCAAAAATGTTTAACTTGAAATTTTTTTAGACTTTCATTATTAATTTTTATGATTTTCATGTTACCTTTGTAGTGCTGGATATACGAGCACTTTCCCTTAGTCACGGAGTCCACTGCTGATTCGAACTACGATGAGGATTCGCCATGTGCTTGTAGGTGGATTGCTACAAAGAAGATCGTGAAGAGCATACGTACACCGACGTACAGGGAGCGCCTGGACCGACTCCGAATTCCGGATGCCTGTTGGATCCCATATGGGGAGCATCGACCAGTCCGAGACTTCCATATGATTTCATGTTATTCCGGTCTGCTGCGCTGGGGGCCCGTTGCTGTGTATTACCGACCAGAGAGGGTCATGCGGCAGTTTGGATACACCCAGACCATTCCTGCTCCTCCTGCCGATTCATAGGTGTCATTTGATGATACACACGACAAATGGATGCACTATTCGGACCATATAGCTGTAGCAGGTGACATCTACGTTGTGCCAGGGCAGTGTGCCAGCGACTACATGGACTGACTCTTCCGCATTTCGCATCCATTCATGACACTGGGCCAACCATCAGATCCTCGGGCAGATGGTTGTGCTACGCAGCCCAGAGTTTCCCCTCAGGATCTAGACACAAATATCCGTTCGGTCACGGAGCCAGTAGCACCATCGACATCAGCAAGGTCCAATGTGGCCGAGCCGAGACATGTAGTGGTAAGTGTTACTAATAATTTACGTCATTTACGTCAATTTTTTCATAATAATTTATCTAATTTGTTTATTTTGTATTGAACAGGAAGCTTGCTATGTGATTGTGGAGAGGTTGGAGAGCCATCTCAACCTAGGGGTGGTCATGCCAGGCGCATCGACACATGAGCTGATCAAAGAATGCCTCAGGTTTGCCAGGAGTGTCACACAAGACCAGCTAGTATATGTTAGGTCTGAACGCAGGCAGCGCACGGATCAGTCGTAGTTTATTCGATGTATATGTTAGGATTGCCTAATCTAGCTTAATGGATGATATTAGGATTGTGATCAACTCATTGCCTATTAAATAATTTTTTGGAAGGTTTTTTTTTAAATATGTTTTAAAATTTAATTATCGCTATTCTAGGTATAATTATAGGCACCTAGTTGATGTCGTCTAGATGATCGATCCAATCATGAATCATAAAATGAATCCAAGGGCTCAAAAAAATAAATTAATAAAAAATCAAACTAATGATAGGCTCATCAATTGAAACAGTCAAAATTAAGCTCAACTAGCAGTAATAATTTTCATATTTATAATTAGTTTTTTTCATCTTAATTAATATTTGTGTCAATTTTTTCATTAAAGATTAATATTTACTAGAGAGCTTTACTAATCATCTTAAGTAGGATTTCTTCATTCAATCATATTTTTTCATTCAAAATAGTTAGATCCAAGATTTTGCTTAAGGAAATCAAACATAATTAGTAATAATTTAAGATCTTAACTCATTGGGAGCAACATAAGTAGTTAGTAGCTATTATTATGCGATACATAAATTCAAACAGTACATTAACTTCAACATAGTCGAACGAAATTAAATTTGCATCAAATACTACAACTAACTCATGCTAATTTTGCGACAAGGACAACTCGTCTTCCATTTCCATTACAGGTTTACTGAAAATAGCTAAAATTTCTATTGGCCCAATCTTTTTCCAGTAGTTAGACTCAATTAACACCTTCATCACGTCATCATTGGTTTTGAGTTCAATTATTTCAAATTTGATAACTTTTTTTGAATACTCATGGTGGCTTGGTTGTCAAAAAAAATAATCGCCTTACTGTTTGTGTTTCGTGAATACCATAAGGGGGAATCCCATGAGGTGTAACTTGCTTGATCAAATCCTTCAATTCATCCATGGTACATCTGGAAGGAATGTCAAACTTTTGGGGATTTTTTCCTGTGAACGAGTAACCAACAAACTCATTTTGGCGTGACATGTTTCACCTCCCATTGTAATATAGCAGGGCATCATGAGTAGGGGTCATAGTGGCTTGAAGTAACTTTAAAATATCATCTGGTGTTCTAGTAATGGTACATAATAACTCAATCGGATCAACAAACGAAAATTGATGATTACACATTAACATTGTGTTAACATCAGCATCATTTTTCAGTTGCATACATTGAAACCGAAATTGATTACCTGCATATGTGAAAGGCTGCCGATAGTAAATTTCATCCAAAAATTGCTTGTCGGTTAGCTTAAGGGTATTGTGTATTCTAGTTTTTAACGCTTGAAAATCACAACCGTTAGGTAATCGAATGGGAACTGGAGTGGAGGCTTGAAAACAAACACCATTGTCGTTGTGAGCAATGGATCCATTTGGAAAAATAAAACCTAATGTGGAGTTCACAACTGTCTGATTGCTAGTCTTTCCCAAGAATGCCATAGTTTTTTTGTAAGAGTTGGGTTACGATTGAAACTTGTGGTTTTACAGTGTTAGGCAGTGTCATATATATAGATGAGTTTTAATATCAGTGCTGCATTTTTAAAAAAATTAAAAATACACGTGCACATGCTTTCGATATGTGTTTTCAACTACACCAATGACGTGACACGCTTTATCTTGCATCAGATCTGCATGTGTAGTCATGTTGTGCAAGGTCCTGTCATGCGCTTTATGTTAACGCAGACAACAATTTATCATACATGTTTTTTCACAATGTGTTCTCAACTCAGACAACGATATATCATACATGCTTTTTTAGAATTAAGTAATATTTTGTTGTGGATGTAACAAATATACAAAGACACATAAATGTAATGTGAAAATCCAATTCAAAACGATCAATCATTATAAATTACATGTTTAATCATCATTTATGTCAACATAGTCTCTGTTGAACATCACGAAGCTCTTGTAATGCTGTATTCTGCTAATATATGGAGTTGGTCACGGCTTCGCCTGAGGATGACAATTGCTAGACCATAACAATGCTACAGGCGGTAAAGGACAACATTCTTTTAAATAAACATGTTGTACATGCGAAAAAAGTGTTAACTCAATCCTACAAAACTCATTGCATAAATATAAAAAAAACACTTCATATCTACAATGTACCTCAACAAAATGAATGTCATACACATGACCGATACAAATTATACGATGCAATGAAGAATTTGTCAGCGGTTGACTTCTAAGAGGAAAGAATGTCATAGACAAGGATACAACGATTACATTATATCTTGATGCAATGACATGTCCCATTTCTATTATATCCATCCACTTATCCGTAGTTACCTAAATGAAACAAATATACACGTCAAACTTAATTGTAAAGTTAAGTATTAAAAAGCAAAAACATAACTTACATACCTTGGTTAACCCATCAACATGTAGTGACATCCTTAATTCCTCAAATCTCTCCGTGACACCACAAAGAGTCGGGTATAGTCTTTTGAGAATTTCCCAAGTTCTTTAAGAAGATGGTAGCAGACCACCGACCAAGAGTCTTCATCCATACCTAATAAACCGGCAATCGACCGATATCCACAGTTACCATCAGCTTTGACATCAACAATTTTATCAATAAAGTCGTACATAAATGGCTGAAACTGATCCAACATGGGCATCATCGTTCTTCGATTTGGTTGCTCAGAGGATGATGAAGTACGCCTCACCGGCGAATTGCTATTTTTCATAGATTCAAAGGCATCTACATACTCCTAGTAAGATGGATCGCGCTTTGTTGACCTTGGGTTCCTGCTCATAGTTTCTTCGGTGCCCCCTTTGTGTTAACCTTTGCTGGAGGAGGACACATCGAATTCTGATCAAGGTATGCAATTTCCCAAAGTTTAGTCTTCAGAGTAAACTTGCCACAAACATCAAGTTCTTCGAATCTTTTGGATATTGTTTCTATTTCTACCTTGATGCTCACTTCGGCTCACATAACCCTTGGTCTGAAAAACTTAGTCTCCTCCAAAACATATGGATTGAATCCAGTGGGATGCAACCACCAACATATTTAGATATCTAACAAGCACAAGGAAGACCAAGCATGGTTCTCACCACACAACCACAACTTGAGGGATTCTTGCCAGCATAGTCAACACGCTCTATTTTAGCAGAATTCTGATTTAAAGTATACCTGGAAACCATTCCAAGAAGCCTCCTGTATAAGGTTTTTTTGAAGACATGTCCAATGACATGTGTACTTGTTTCAAATGATGCTTTAATCTCCGTGTGTTGCAACGTAATCATGTTGTTCATGGCATCCCACACACTGCATAAGTCTCCAAGGCTATTTTGTAACAATCTTTTTAAAGACGAGTGAGCAGATTCAACCCTACATTTCGAATACACAAATAAAAATAAACATATACAATAATACAATTCCATCTATTCATCAACATTAATAGAAATAGTTGAACAATGTCATACATGTTTGTTGTTGTGTTTCCTAAGTGCATCACCTTATTTATCCAAGCGGAAACAAAATTTTCCTTGTGTGGTATTATCCATGTTTCCTTGACATAGTCAACAAACATTGGCCAAGGTGAGCAAGCCATTTCGAACTTCTTCAGGCATTCATCAAACTGTTGTTCTGAAGGACAATTAGTCAGACATCCTTAGCAATCCATGACATAATCCCAAGCATTTTTTTTTGCCCAATTAGTGATTTACATTTGGCCTTCACATTATTGTTTATGTGAAAGCTACATAACAAATTTGTACAATCAGGGAATACAGCCTTCATTGCATTCATCAATGCTTGGTCTCTGTCAGTGACAATAACTCCAGGGAGGGCATCATGCTTTAAAAAAAGGCCTTGGAAGCGTTGTAAAGCCCATACCAAATTATTAACGCGTTCACACTCCACACATGCAAAACCGGCAGAGAATGTCATCCCATTCGGTGCCACCCCAACAAAATTGAGTAGTAGGAGTCTGTACCAGTTTGTTTTGTAAGTGTTGTCTATCGAAAACACCAAATTACATGCGTTGACTAACTTCATTGCATCAGGGTGACACCAAAAGATATCATGAACCACATTTTTATCCTTTATTTTGTTCCAATGAATATACTGATCATGTTCAAGAAGCTTCATCAGATGTTGCATTTCAAGATCGCTTCCTCTTATAGAAGAACGGAATGCACTTCTTGCATTGTATATCTGTTTAATGGTCATACAACTATTGGCATTGTGTTCCTTCAGAGTTAGCAGAATGTTTCTTGGCTTCACCATGGACTTCGTCATATTAGCAATAAGTGTTTTTTCAGCTTTAGTCAATCGCCCCGCATATGGATGTTCAACTAATGAGTTGGCTAATTCATGCTTATGCACTCCACAAATCAACTTCATCATCCAGCCTTCTCCGTCAACCACTGGCTTGCAACGAAGCTTGAAGGGACACCCACATTTCCTAGTCCCAGTGTCTCTTTTGATAAATTCTTTTTTCCTACACCTATACTCGCCACTCCTTTCACAACCAATTAACACAAACGAAGTCCTTCCTCTACTACCTGTGTTTGTGTCCGACCTTATAATCACCACTACAAATCCGTTTTCATGAGCAACGAATCGAGCCCACCACAAAACATCCTCTCGGCTGTCAAACACCTACAAAGCAATCCACATAATTTAAGTTTTCTACCAGTATTCATTTTATTAAATCTCACAAACATGAACATTATAACCTGAGAAGTATTGAACGCATCGAAACAATCAACATGTGGTTCATTCGCATCACATGCTTCTTCATTTTGATAATCCATATCCGCTTCTTCAAACATTATACTTTCATACATTCATTCATCTTCGTCCATCTAACCAACTCAAATAAAAAATGACCATACAAACAAATTAATAATTTTTTTAAAAAAAGGGAAACTTAATTAGAAAAACATAAAATATTAAAAAAAATACTCTTGCAGATCAACTTGATCCGTAAGTGACTTACGAATCAACTTGATCCATAACTGATCCGTACGTCTCCAACAGAGGCACCACTTTTTGCGTACCTTGTATGTCGTTGACGACCACCACAACGCTCAACACCGGTACCTTCACCTTCACCACACCTAACCGTTCACAACGAACCCATGAACCAGAGACAATGCCGCACGAAAAATAGAAAATGAGAGAAACACAGGCAACAAAAATGGCGTACAGTGCATTTCCGGGAAAAAAAAAAACGTTTATAATGAAGAAAGAAGCTAGGGGCATTTTTGCCATTTAAAAAAATTGTTGGGTGCACCAGCAAAAATGTTGGGTGCACCTAACAACACTCTAAAAGTCCTTATCAAACACATAAGTAAAAGGACTGATGCTAGGTGCACCCAACATTATTGCTGGTGCACCCAACACTTTAATGGAAAAGACAAAAAATAACCTTGGCATTTTTTAAAAACCTTTTGTGCACCCAACCTCCTTTTTTTCACGCCTCACCTTCTTCTTCAGCTTCTTCTTCGCTTCATCTTCAGCAGCTCCCTTCTTCCTCAGCTTCTTCAGTCGCTGCGTCCTTGGTGAGCCCGTGCGCCGTTGTTCCTCATCTCCATTGGTTGTGCTTGCGACGCGTCCCATGGTGTGTTCGTCTTCTTCTTCTTCAGCTCGCGACATTGTCGAGGTGAGCCACTTTCTCCCTGTTGTTTGTGTTTCCATTGTTGGTGGTGTTGTGTGGCTATGACTTGATCCGCGTATGCATTGATCTGATCCGCATTAGTGATAGGGTAGAATGTAGATGATCCACAATAGTGATAGATGATCCGCATAGGTTGTAGATGATCCGCATAGGTTGAAGTTAATATGGATCAAGTTGATCCGTACTTGATCTGAATAAAGCTTACGGATCAACTTGATCCGTAACAAGCGTACGGATCAACTTGATCCGTAACAAGCGTACGGATCAACTTGATCCGTATGACCCTAATCTAATTTTTAAAAAGTGAAAAACAAGTTTAAATTGATGAAATATGAAGTTTTTTAGGGTTTAGGGTTAGTTTTGAGGGTTTTAGCCTAAAGTAGAATTCGAATGAATAATGAAATAAGTTTCATATTATGCCGTAATTTTTTGATGTTGATATTGGTTTGAAATTTGATTGTGCTACATTTAACTATTGGCACTGTTTGGTTTGGTTTGTACTGTTTGAACGTGAACATGTTCATATTGGTTTGAAATTTGTTTAGTTTGTATTAGTTGTAGCTTACTTGAACCACTTTTAATAGTTTGTATTAGTTTTAAGATACCCAAGTGCCCGAAGGCTAGGCATTCCTGGTTGTTATTTGAGAATTTAAGGATGCTAGTTTTCACCTGTGGTCCAAAAATTATGCCTTTCCTCTTAAATTTAGCAAGGATGTCATTGTTAAGTTTGGTTTCATTAGCAAGGGAACTTATGATGCCAAGGCCTACTTTACTGCCATCAAACTGCTTCTTATGCCCAGTTTGAAATGATGGCCTAGAAGACTTGGCACTAAACGGGTTGCTAAGATTTGAGAAGAGTCTGCAATCCAGAGGAGATGTAGGGCTCCAAACAGATTCAGAATCTGGCAAACCTTTAGCACCAACCCCCAACCTAGAACCACCGGTATGGAAAATTGAGAAACTCTTTTGTCTTAGGCTTAATGCATCACAAGGTAAAGAGAAATTGGAAGAAGAATCAGCCATAGGATTACAAATCTTCCAAATATGATCCTTTTCCCTTCTTCAGCATTATCCTAGTGTCACATTCCTCTTAAAAAGATGAAATCATCATTTCCTTGCTGCATGAAATTCAAAGAAAAAAACTAAAGAGATAGCATTGTATTAATTGCTAGACAATAGGAATCATGACCAAAGTTGACAACAACTAATCAATGCATGAAAAATTTGCTTACTGATTTAGCCACTGAAAGAGTTTTTGTTTTTCTATTTGTTGGATCAAGTGGCCTCAGAATAATTAAGAATGAGGGGTTGAATTAATTATTAATGAACCTTTACTAATTAAAAATCTAATCATTCTTAGTGTTACCAAAAGTAAAAGCAATAATTAAAGTGCACAGCAGAAAATAAAGAGTGTAGGGAAGAAGACAAACACAAGAGTTCTATACTGGTTCAGCAACAACCCGTGCCTACATCCAGTCCCCAAGCAACCTGCGGTCCTTGAGATTTCTTTTCAACCTTGTAAACTCCTTTGCAAGCAAAGATCCACAAGGGATGTACCCTCCCTTGTTCTCTTTGAACAACCTAGTGGATGTACCCTCCACTAAAATTGATCCACAAGAGATGTACCCTCTCTTGTTCTCAGTCACAACAACCCAAGTAGATGTACCCTCTACTTGTACCACAAAGGATGTACCCTCCAATGTGTTAAGACAAAGTTCTCAAGCGGTTAATCCTTTGAAACTTTGTGAATGGGGAAACAAAAGAATTCTCAGGCGGTTAGTCCTTTGAAATCTTTTGTTTTAGGGAAAGGGAAGAATCAAAAGAATTCTCAGACTGTATCGTTTTGAATTCTTTGACAAGGGAGAAGGGAAACACAAAAGAATTCATGCGGTTAGTCCTTTGTTCTTTTGGAAAAGGGAGAAGAGAGACACAAAAAGAATTCAGGCGGTTAGTCCTTGGCGAATTCTTTTTGGCAAAGGGAGAAGGGAATGAAAAAGATGAATAACACAGTTTTGTTTTCAAGGTTTAGAAAACCAGAAAACGTTAGAAAGCTTTTGACAATGGAAGAAGAAGGAATTCAAGAACATGTTCAAAGAGACTCAAGGGTTGTAAAGGATTTAAATCAATGTATTCAATGTATGTAAAATGCAAGTTAAGGTCTTGCTTTTATAGACTCTTCATGTCTGGTCAAGAAAACCATTAGAAGAGTTATAACCTTTAGAAAAACTTGAAAACCATTGGAAGAGTTAAATCTTTTGATTTTTATTCAAAAATTATCACTGGTAATCGATTACCAAATCATTGTAATCGATTACACAAAGCATTTTTGTGAAAGGATGTGACTCTTCACATTTGAATTTGAATTTCAATGTTCAAACACACTGATAATCGATTACCAATATATTGTAATTGATTACACCATTTTGAAATTGTTTGGAACGTATTAAATTCAGTTGAAAGCTTTTTTTGAAAACAAAACTTGCCACTGGTAATCGATTACAGTAAACTGGTACTCGATTACCAGAAAGTAAAAACTCTTTGGTAAAAGCTTTTGCAAAAACTTCATGTGCTACTCAATGTTTTGAAAAAACAAATTGTACTTATCTTGATTCTTGAATCCTGTGTCTTGAATCTTGATCTTGAATATTCTTGATTCTTGAAAACTTGAAACTTGAAACTTCTCTTGAATCTTTCTCTTGATTCTTGAATTGTTCTTAACTCAATCTTGAAATCATTCTCATGGGATTTTTGTCATCATCTTTGTTATCATCAAAACACCTTGAATCAATATTGATTCATCATCATGAATCAATCTTGATTCATCATCATGAAGAAATTAAGCTTGCTTCTACAATCTCCCCCTTTTTGATGATGACAACCCTGAAATCAAGAAACACATAGACAAACTTTTTCCTAGTCGATCTCTCACTTAATTCTCCATATTCTCCCCCTTTGTTTTTGAGTTTATGCTTCACTTGAAATTAATTTAATTACTTATGTGAGTTCTTGATTTAATCCTTATTTCTCTCCCCCTTTGGCATAAACAAAAAGCCAAAGTGCGTAACAAATATAAAATATACATACATTACTAATCATTCACAAGACATTCATTGAAAAATCTAAACCAATCATGAAGCAAGAAACATGAATAGATCAAATATATAAAAAACCACATAGTCATATAACATAATTCATAATTGTTCAGTCATACTATGCAAATAAAAGAAATACTAGGTTGTTAAAATGGCATAATAATATAGCCAAATACACGGCTAGAAATCAAAGTACTAATAATATTAAACAAAATAGTAAACTAAGATGATGGTGGTGGTGGTGGTAGATCAAAGCTTGTATGGATGTAAGAGACATCTCCTTCGACCTTGGTAATTCTTGACTCCATTTCATTGAATCGCATGTCCACTTGTAACTCCAAAGTATCAAACCTTTCACCAACAAAGGTTTGAAGACCATCGAACCTATCCAAAATCTTTTGAAGAAGAGAGGAATCTTCTCCACCATGTAAATTTCATTCTTCATCAACGGGTCGAGCATCCTTTTTCACCCAAGAGCCATCATGCTCTTTTTGATAACCAAAGGATGCAATCACAATAGTGCCTATTAGAAATGATCTCTTGATTGGAACATAAAGTTCAGAATCAAGAAGGATGTTGAAGTGTTGAAGGAAGAGGGTGATTAGGTGTGGATATGGCAATGGAGCATTTAATCACAAAGCCTTATGCATGCGATATTGAACTAAGTGTGCCCAATCAATTTGTAGGCCTTTATGAAAAGCCCACATAACAATAAGATCTTCTTTAGAAACCTGTGCAAGGTTTGAAGATCTTGGAAGCAAGATACGAACAATGAGGTAATGAAGGATGCGGCTCTCAAAAGCCAATGAACCAGCAAGAAGCCTTCCGGTCATATCTGCTTGGTTGGTGCAAACCAACCGGCGGGCATCATGCACAGAGAATTCATATTTCCAATCATCAATCAGTGTACCTTCAAATGGTACACCTTCACTGGATAATTGGGTTAAATCATAGAATAGGGATTGGTCAATGACCATTTTAATCCCATAAACTTCAGAAATTAAAGTCTCTTCTTGGATTTCTAGGTTTGAATAGAAGGCTTTAACTAAATCAGAGTAAACAGGTAATTTTAAAGACATGAAAGGAATAAGATTGGAGTTTTCAAATGCCTGAAAGCATTCAAAACTCTCATTTGAAAAGAAATCCATATCAATGAATTTTGGATCAATAATGGAACGAGAAGAGAAGAGATTTGTGTACCGTATCCGCTGTTCTTCATATGAGAACAATGAGAAAAAGGAAATGGAGGAAGGAATCTGAGTTTCTTGAGTCTCGGAATGTCATTGACTTCGACTCAAAGAACCCTTTCGCTTCTTTGATGGTTCCGCCATATGAAGGGATTATTTGAAATTTCAATCGGTTGAAATGAAAGAGAATGAAAAAAGATGAGGTTTGGGCTTTGTGGGGAGTAATTTGGGCAAGAAATGAGTGAGATATGGCAGAAGGGAGAATTAGGAACGAGGGTTTTCGAGAAAGAGAGAAGATGCAGATTTCTGATTTTGAATTTTGAATATATAAGGGCAGGGACGCGTTGTAATCGATTACAGAATTTGGTAATCGATTACACCTTTCTTTAACTGCCTATAATCGATTACACTAATATGGTAATCGATTATCAGAAAGCATTTTAGCCAAAAATAAAGGCTGACTGACTTTCAAGGGAAAAGGGATTTGAATGAATGTCAAAATACTTTCTTAA
The DNA here is from genome assembly GCF_000004515.6 of Glycine max. Taxonomy (NCBI): domain Eukaryota; kingdom Viridiplantae; phylum Streptophyta; class Magnoliopsida; order Fabales; family Fabaceae; genus Glycine; species Glycine max. Next base: position 9,868,100 of record NC_038249.2, on the reverse strand, counting down.
GGAAAATATATATTAAAAAAAATACTTTATGAATGAATCTTAATCAAGTAATTCACATATCATATTCAAAATCATGCATAAATATTTAAAGGAAATATATATATATATATATATATATATATATATATATATATATATTCAATTCTATCACAATAATCAACTCAACTCAAGTATTAAAGAGTAAAGATAATAAATATTATTAAAATTCTAAAGGAGACTTCATGCTTTGAGAAAGAAAAATTAACTCAATCAAGAACATATAAACACATACTCACAATTTCAATCAATCAAGACAAACAAATAAAAAATTTGTTAGTCATCATAATCAAATTAATTGAAAGGAAAATTTCAACCAAAATAAACTTTCAAAAGAGAAAAGTTTTGATGTTACCTTTTTCATGATTAAAGGTATCTAGATCTTCAAAGATGAAAGTCATACTTTTTGCTTAATCTTCTTGATAAATGTTCTCATCACTCTCATCATCCTTGGTTAGAAGGTTGATCTCCTTTTCTGAACCGTCGGATGAATCATTGTCATCCCATGCAATGTAGGCCTTCTTGGTCCTTCTTTCATCATACCTTTTCTTATCACTTTTCTCAGGCCATTCTTCATTTGAAGGACAATTAGCTTTGGTGTGACCAAGTTGGTTGCATTTGCAACATCTAACAACTTGAGAGTCTTCTTGTGATTTTCTTCCATTGTTGAAGTTTTGACACCTGTCAATTCTTCTTTTCTTGATAAATTTCTGAAACTTCTTTACAAAGAATGAGAAGTCTTTTTCATCATCTGAATCTTCTTCTTCATTTTCTTCTTGCATTGATGATGAGGCTTTAAGGGCTATACTTCTTTTCTTTTTGTCGGTTTCTTCATTATGATTAAGACGTTGGAGTTTCATCTCATGTTCCTACAATTTTCCAAATAAAGTAGCAAGAGAGATAGAAGAAAGATCTTTACTTTCAGAAATAGCAGTTACCTTGGGCTGTCATTCCCTACTCAAACATCTTAAAACTTTATTAATTAAATCTTCATTAGGAAAGATTTTTCCTAAAGAGGCAAGGTGGTTAACTATATGTGTAAATCTTTTATGCATGCTATGAATATTTTCATTAGGGTTCATCCTAAACAATTCATATTCATGTGTAAGTTGGAGAGTATCCCACATCTCCTTGGCATTTGTGCAATTTGACACTCTCAAATACTAATCTATTCCTAGGGCTGAAGTAATAATGTTTTTGGCTTTAAGATCATACGGGATTCTCCTTCTATCTTCTTCATTCCACTTATCTCTAGGTTTTTGTGTTGTGGTGCTAGTGCTTACATCTACTACAGTGGGTATGTATGGTCCTATTTCTATTGCTTCCCAAATGTTTAAATTTATGGCTTCAATGAAAATCTGCATTGTTTGGACATGAACATGTTCATATTGGTTTGAATTTTGTTTGGTTTGTATTAGTTGTAGTCTACCTGAACCGCTTTTAATAGTTTGTATTAGTTTTAAGATACCTAAGTGCCCGAAGGCTCCTTGTATTAGTTTGTATCATGTTCAGAAATAGTTTTCTCAAAATCTTGAGGTGGTTTTTAAGTTTCTAAGTTATTGTTACAAGCATATCTTCCCGAGACCAGTTCAATTCATGATCATTGTTAGAATCATTTACTTCTCTACTAATTGATTGTTCTTATTCATCAACCCATATTGAATAAATCTCTTGGAATTGTCTTGAAAACATAATGTATATTTGCTTCAAAAGGATGTTTAACATAAAAACATTGGTGGACTTGAGAAGCCAACACAAAAGGATCATTTGGGTAACATTATTTATTGAAGTAAACACAAATAAGCTCATATGTGTCTTCTTCACCCTTAAACCAATCACACTTAAACACAAATAAACTTGTGTGGTTTAGTGATGGAATTTGTGGTAGACATTTGCAGATCATGGTTAGGACTAGAGGCTTAGGTCGTGCCTTAAGTAGGGTTATTGGTAGAGCTCTAGGAGAGAGGATCGTCATGATTTTGATGATGCTCCCTAGCGGCGAAGGCCTACTGCATCGGCAGGCAGGCAACAGGGAGTCATCCCTGTTGTCGAGGATGACCCTGTGGTAGCTGCCGATGAACCTATAGTAGCTGCAGATGCTGGTGCAGACATACATCCACCTAGTGCAGACGTTGGTGTAGACGTACATCCACCTGGTGCAGACACTGGTGCAGAGGCTACTGTAGATGAGCCTGAGGGATTTCCAGGTGGACCGAGCGACCCATCAGTGTTTACCGAGTATGTTGAGCATGTTGCAGCCAACGTATGGACCGAAGAGGTATTTATAATTTTCAATTTAAGTTATTTGTTAAGTATGTGCTATTATTGAAATTTGTGTTCCTTTAAAATATTATGTTAATAAATTGTATGTTCCTTTATACTTCAATTAAAGAACGGCCTGAATTGAAATTGTCATCCCATGGGAGGAAGGTGCAGAAATTAGGTAGGCCCGTTTCTGCAATTGAGGGGCTAGTTGCTGGCACATGACTAAGTCCTTTGATCACGTGTTCAGTAGACACTGGCGATCGGGGACTTATATCCTCGTTTGTGGAGAGATGGCACAGGGAGACTAGTAGTTTCCATCTTCCCGTGGGGGAGGTTACCATCACCATGGATGACGTGGCGTCTCTTCTTCATATTCCCGTTGTTGGCGCCTTCTATACCTTCCAGCCTCTTCACGTCGACGAGGCGGTGTTGATGTTGATTAACTTACTACTGGTCTCAAGAGAGGCAGCCAGGGCTAAGACAACACATTGTCATGGACCATGCGTACGCCTATCTTGGCTACGAGATATATATCAGCGCAGATGTCAGGTCGAACATTGGACATCTGCAGCTCATGCCTATCTTCTTCATCTTCTAGGTTGCACTCTTTTTGCTAACAAGAGTGCAACTCATGTTCATGTTGTCTTCTTAGACGCTCTGCGTGACCTTAGTCAGACTGGGAGGTATGCATGGGGAGCTGCTACCTTGGTGCATATGTATGATCATTTGAATGATGTTTGTATCAGCACCAGTCGACAACTTGTTGGTTACATCACCCTCTTACAGGTAATTAATATGTTTTTGATAAGTTAATTACAACAATGTTTCAAATAGGGTAATTTAGACGTTCATTTTAAATTTGTATGATTTTCATGTAATCTTTGTAGTGTTGAATATGAACACTTTCCGTCAGTTGCGCAGTGCATCGCTGATCTAGACTACGACGAGGTGTCACCATGTGTATGTCAGTGGATTGCTACGAAGAAGACTGTGAAGACCATATCCATAGAGACTTACAGACAGCGTTTGGATTGACTTAGTATTCCTGATGTATGCTGGATGCCTTATGGGGAGCATCGATTGGTTTGGGAGTTTCATTTGATTTCATGCTTTCCCGGTCAGCTCCGCTGGGGGCCCATTGCTGTTAGACACCGACCAGAGAGGTTCGTGTGCCAGTTCGGATACGTCCAGAGTATTCCTCCACAACCTATCGATTCATGGGAGTCATTTGATGAAATAGACGACAGGTGGATGCACTACTCAGACCATTTTGCGTCAGCAGGTGAGATGTGTGTTGTGCCAGGTCAGTGTGCGGCCGACTACATGAACTGGTTCTTCGTCATTTCTCATCCATTCAAGACCACGGCACAGCCATCAGATCCGCCGCGAGATCCACCTGCGATGCATGATGCCTCATTTGTGGAGCCACATATCCCTCAGGTCCTGGAGCCAGTAGCAACATCGACACATGCCCGTTCTGAGGTGGATGAGCCTATACATGCAGTGGTAAGTGTTACTATTTGCTTAGTTGTATCAAATGTCATTTATTTCATAAGTTATTACTAATTTGTGTAATTTGTTTGTTTTCTTTTTAACAGGAGGCTTATCATGTGATCGCTGAAAGGTTGGAGCGTCATCTCAACCTAAGGATAGTCATGCCAGGCACATAGACACATGAGGTCATGGAACAATGCCTCAGGATTGTCAGGGGTGTCACAGAAGACCATATTGTGTATGTGAGGTCTCGACATAGGCGGCGCACAGATCATCCATAATTTCTTTACACTTTTGATATTATCATATTTGGACGATGTATATACTTTTCTTGTATTTGAAAACATTTTTTGTTTTTGACTGAATATTTTGTATATTTTAGGTTATTTTGGTTGATAATATTAGTGTTAACGTTTAAATGTTATTTTTAAATTACTTGATTCCAAATTCATTCGAAATTCATCAAAATAGTATGAGTGTCATTCTAAATTGAAGCAAACAACTAAAAACTAATTTGAAATAATATAATATGGATGTCACATTTAAAAATTATTTTCTATTTAAAAATATTAATTACAAAATTTTATGATGATATTTGTAATTAAATTTGAAATAATATAATATGGATTAGCACTTTTAATTTTCTATTTAAAAAAATTATATAAAATTTGGAAAATAGGACTCTCAACCTTCTCACTTTCTTAATTATATATTTTCAATGTTTTCTATTTTATTTTCCTTGGACCACCATCACAACTAGTTAAAAAATATCTAAAAATAGCATCTTATAAATATATTAAATAAAATAATAAATTAAAATTAATTTAAAGTTGTTAAAAATTAATTTTAAAATAAAAAATTTAAGATGACTTTGAAGTCCTATAACATTTCATGACTTCAAATAAATAATTAAAAAATTAAATGACTTTTAAATTATTAATTATTTTATGATTTCCTATAAAAATTAAAAAAGAAAAACAAAATCAGTACTCTCTTTGTTTTTTTATCTTTGTATACTTTTATTTACCAACAAATTTATTGTTTGGTCCCACTGTTATCATTTTAATTTAACCAATTTCTTGATTTAGCTAAACCATGAACATAAAATAATCATCATACGGTTTTATTCCGTAATAGACATGAATTCAAACATTACATTAACTTCAACATAGTGGAAAAAAAATAAAATTTGCATGAAATACTACAATTAAATAATGCTATTTTTGTGACAACGACACGTCGTCTTCCATTTCCATTACATATTTACTAAAAATAGCTAAAATTTCTATTGGCCCAAATTTTTTCCAGTAGTTAAACTGCAGTAACACCTTTAGCCCATCATCGTTGGTTTTCAATTCAATAATTTTGAATTTGATAATTTTATCAGAATACTCATGGTGGCTTGGTTGTCAAAAAAATAATCGCCTTACCATTTGTGTTTCATGGATACCATAAGGGGGAATCCCATGAGGCGCAAGTTGCTTGATCAAATCCTTCAGTTCATCCATGGTACATCTGGAAGGAATGTCAAACTTTTGGGGATTTTTTCCTGTGAACGAATAACCAACAAACTCATTTTGGCGCGGCATGTTCCACCTCTCATTGTAATATAGGAGGGCATCATGAGTAGGGTCATAGTGGTTTCAAGTAAGTTTAATATACCATCTGGTGTTCTACCAATGGTGCATAATAACTCAATCGGACCAACACATAAAAATTGATGATTACACATTAACATTGTGTTAACATCATCATCATTATTCAGTTGCATACATTGAAAGTGAAACTGGTTAACTGTATCAATGAATGGCTGCCAGTAGTAAATTTCATCCAAATATTGTTTGTTGGTTAGCTGAAGGGTATTGTGTATTCTGATTTTTAACGTTTGAAAATCACAAGCGTTAGGTACTCGAATGGGTACTGGAGTGGAAGCTTGAAAATAAACACCACTATCGTTGTGAACAATGGATCCATTTGAAAATATAAAACCTAATGTCGAGTTCACAATTGTTTGACTGCTTGTTTCTCCCAAGAATGTCATACTTTGTTCTAAGAATTGGGTTAGGAGAAACCATGTGATTTTTTACAGTTCGGTTATGTCATATATATAGATGAGTTCAGCATCATTGCTTCAATTTTTTAAAATCAATACATATGTGTGCACATGGTTTCTGTTTGTGTTGTCAACTATACCAATGACGTGACATGTTTTATCTTGCATCAGATCAGAATGTGTAGTCAAGTCTTACAATATCTTGTCATGCTTTATGTTAACACGCATGCATTTCACAATGTATTGTCAACTCAGACAATGATTTATCATACATGCGTACTTTATTTTAGTTGCACCAATTAATTTTTTTTCTTAACTCAAGTATTAAGTAATAATTTTTTTGTTAATGCAACAAATATACAAAGATAGATAACTCTAATGTCAAATTCAAATTCATAACGATCAGTCGTTAAAAGGTACATGTTCAGTCATCATTTATGTCAATATAGTCTCTTTTGAACATCATGAAACTTTTGTAATGATGCATGCTACTAATATATGGAGTTGGTTACTACTTCGCCTGAGGATGATAATTGCTAGACCATAACAATGCTACAAGCGGTAAAGGACAACGGTCTTTTAAATAAACCTGTTGTACATGCAAAAAAAAAAAGTCAATCGTCCCAACTAATTGTATAAATATAAAAAAAACACTTTATATCTTGAATGTACCAGAACAAAATGATTGTCATACACGTGACCGATACAAATTATGCGATGCACTGAAGAATCTACCGGTGGTTGACTTCTAAGAGAAAATAACGTCATGCTTTGTTGTTGAGACAAGGATACAAGGATTACATTATACCTTGATGTAATCACATATCTCATGTCGGTTATATTCATCCACTTATCCATAGTCACCTGAATGAAACAAATATAGACGTCAAAGTTAATTTTAAAGTTAAGTCTTAAAAATCAAAACATAAATTACATACCTTGGTTAACCCATCAACAAGTAGTGGCATCCTTAATTTCTCAAATCTGTCCGTGCCACCAAAGAGCTTGATATAGTCATCTGAAAATTTGTCATGTTCTTTAAGCAGATGGTTATGGACCAACGACCAAGAGTCTTCACTCATACCTAATAAATCGCCAACAGACCAATATCCACAGTTTTTATCAGCTTTGACATCAATAATGTTGTCAATGAAGTCGTGGATAAATGGCTGAAATTGATCCAACATAGGCATGATCCTTCTTGGATTGGGCTGCTCAGAAAATGATGCACTACGCCTTACTGACGAATTGTTATTTTGCACAGAATGAAAAGCATTTACATACTCCCAGTAAGATGGATCACCCTTTGTTGACCTTGGGTTTCTGTTCATCGGTTTCTTCGATGCACCTTTTGTGTTAACCTTTGCTGGAGGAGGACACATCAAATTTTGATTAGGGTATGCAATTTCCCAAAGTTTACTCTTCAGAGTAAACTTACCACAAACATCAAGTTCTTCATATCTTTTGGATATGGTTTCCATCTCTTCCTTGATGCTCACTTCAGGCTCAGATAACCCTTGGTCTGAAAAACTGAGTCTCCTCCAGAACATATGGATTGAATCTAGTGGGATGCAACCAATAACATATTTAGATAGCTCACATGCACAAGGAAGACCGTGCGTGGTTCTCATGACACAACCACAAGTCGAAGGATTGTTGCCAGCATAATGTACACGCTCAAACTCAGCAACAATCTGATTTAAAGCATACCTTGAAACCATTCCAAGAAACCTCTTGTATAAGGTTTTTTTAAACACATGTCCAACGACATGTGTACTTGTTTCAAAGGATGCTTTAATTTCAGTGTGTTGCAGCATCATCATGTTGTTCATGGTATCTCAGACACTGCATAAGTCTCCAAGGCTATTCTGTAACACTCTTTTTAAAGCCCAGTGAGCAGATTCAACCCTACATTTCAAATACACAAATAACAATAAACATATACAACAATAAAATTTCATCAATTCATCAACGTTAATAGAAATAATTAAACATTTTCATACCTATTTTTTGTTGTGTTTCCTAAGTGCATCACCTTATTCATCCAGGCAGCAACAAATTTTTCCTTATGTGGGATTATCCATGTTTCGTTCACATAGTCAATAAACATTGGCCAAGGTGAACAAACCATTTCAAACATTTTCAGGCATTCATCAAAGTGCTGCTCCGAAGGAAAATCAACCAGACTTCCCCAAGCATCCATGACATACTCCCAGGCACTTTTTTGACCAATTAATGATTTACATTTGGCCTTGACATTCTTGTTTATGTGAAAGCTGCACAACAAATTTGTACACTCAGGAAATACAGTTTTAACTGCATTCATCAATGTTAGGTCTCTGCCAGTCACAATAACTCCAGGGAGGGCATCACGTCTTAAAAATATAAATCGGAATCGTTCTAAAGCCCATACCACGTTATTAAGACGTTCACCCTCCAGATATGCAAAACCAGCAAAGAATGTCATCCTTGTTGGCGTCACCCCAACAAAATCAAGCAGTGGGAGTCTGTACCTATTTGTTTTGTAGGTACTGTCTATCAAAAATACCAAATTACATGCATTGACTAACTTCACTGCATCAGGGTGACACCAAAAGATATCACGAATCACGTCTTCATCTTTTAATCTATGCCAATGAATATACTGATCTCGTTCAAGAAACTTCATTAGATGTTGCATTTTAGTATCACTTCCTCTAATGGAACAACGGTACGCACTTCTTGCATTGTATATTTGTTTAATGGTTGTACAACTATTGGCATTGTGCTCCTTCAGAGTTAACAGGATGTTTTTTGGTTTCACCATTGACTTGGTCATATCAGCAATAAGTGTCTTTTCAGCTTTAGTCAATCGCCCAGCACATGGATGTCCAACTAATGACTTAGCCAATTCATGATTATGAATGTCACACATCAACTTCACCATCCAACCTTGTCCTCCAACCACTGGTTTGCCACGAAGCTTGAAGGGACACCCACATTTCCTAGTCTCAGTCTCTTTTCTAACAAATTCTTTCTTCCTACACTTATACTCGCCACTCCTTTCACAACCAATTAACACAAACGAAGTCTTTCCTCTACTACCAGTGTTTGTGTCAGACCTTATAATGACCGCCATAAATTCATTTTCATGAGCAACGGATCAAGCCCCCTGCCAAACATCGTCTCGGCTGTCAAACACCTACAATGCAATCCAGACAATTTTAGTTTTCTACAACACATTCATTATATTAAATCACTCACAATAATGAACATTATTACCTGAGAAGTATTGAATGCATCCGAACAATCAACTTGCGGTTCATTCACACCACATTCTTGTTCATTTAGATCATCCATATCAACTTCTTCACATTATAGTGTCATACATCCATTGATCTTCGTACATCTTAACAATAAATCATAAATTTCAACACAGACATACAACACCTAACTGCACTATACATATAATACAAAACACTACATAATAACTCATGATTAGTAACCACACTATACATATAATAAAACCTAATCTTTTAGTGTCAATCACAATAACTCATGATTTGTAAAATGCAAAAATCCTAAATCAACATGTATAAGCAATTAAATTATTATTTAAAATGACAATACAATTAAGGTAATAACTAAAATAAAATTTAAACTTAAGTAAATGTTACAAATTCAAAATCCATATAAGTTTACGGATCAAGTTGATCTGCAAGTCTTATACGAATCAAGTTGATCCGTATAAGATTTGCGGATTAAGTTGATTCGTAAGGCTTATACGGATCAACATCATCTGTATTTATACGGATCAACTTGATCCGTATAAATATAATATCAACATACGGATCAAGTTGATCCATAACTTCCTTACGGATCAACTTGATCTATACCATTCACGAACCACCCCCTCCCACACACCCTCCAACAATGCTTATCTTGTTTGCCGCCGACGTCGAACCAACCATCGCAACATTGCACATCGACCCCTTCACCTTCACCGAAGTTCAACTATCACAACAAAAACTCACGCCGAAGACTGAAACGCGTGAAAAAAATGATTCACAACGACAACCTCTGTGCACAAAACTTTTTAAAGAAGATAAACCAAGGGATATTTCTGTAATTTTAAAAAAATGTTGGATGCACCAGCAATAATGTCAGATGCACCTAGCAACGGCCAAGTAAAAGTTATATTTACATGGACTCAATGTCCATACCAACGATAATGCTAATGGAACAATCATACATGGTTGGATTAAAATTTGCTGGAGTTGTAGATTTAAGTAAATTTTCAGACAATTTTACTCTAAAACATACTTTTGAGGAATAACCGACCGGTTCAAACATGTCCCCAAACTGATTTTACTAACAAACATTTGAACACTTCCACATAAATCCAAACATACCCAAAGAGTGGAGAGCTTTCACTTCCCTCGACGATTATAAAAAGTCAAGTAAAACGGCACTCAGAGTTAACTCTAACTATGCCAATATGTCAAGAGACAAAAAGTACTACTGCTCGTGAGAGAAAAAAAAAAATTTCTTATCTATTATTCCAGATGTTAATGTACAATTGTAAATCCACAAAAAATGAAGGGGAGGGGGAGGATGACCTGTTTACATTATACATTCAAAATAAGTGAGACTAAAAAAGAATTGAGGGGGGCGGGGGGAAGGGTTTTGCACTACCTAAATTACCTCATTTACAAACGACCTATGTCTCCGCTACTTGCCTAAAAGCTTGGAGGCTACTAGACTGAGGTGATTGCAATGTGAACTTTGTTTTCAACAGAAGAACTGGTTTAATAAGTCCATCAAAATCATCCAACTGTAAATCCAAGGAATCGTTGTCACAGAAAGCTGCTGGCTCAAATGATTGATCGACCACATCTGCAACTTCTTCATTCACAACATCAAGGCTGATGTAGTCAGAAAGTTCCTCTTCAAGTTCACCATTCTGTCTATGTCGCTTTGGAGCCACCATCATCCCAGATTTAGAAACATCAGCAGGAATAAAACCAAAATAACGCCCTCTACTGTTGTTCTGATCTGCAGTTCTCTTCCTTTTCTTTCCCTTGCTTTGTTTTTTGGGGTGATGAAGTTTGCATCCGGTTCCTTGAGTACAGGTTCCTGTTGCTTCAAAAGTAGGACAGACATAGCTGTGCTTCTTCCGACACTGAAAGAACATAAATTGGCAAGCATTAGGGTTAGATCACAAGGAAGAATGCGAGGGAGAGCCCTGGCACAGCGGTAAAGTTGTTCTTTGGTGACCGGTTGGTCATGGGGATCTGAAAAACAGCCTAATTGCATCATATGCAAGGGTAAGACTGCATACAATTACCCTCCCCTTTTAAATTTCACATAACGAGGAGCCTCCGAGCACTAGGGTACGTTAGTATTTTTTTAGGGTTAGATCACAAGGAAACAGGCAGCGCAAGCAAGTGGATGAGGAGTTATAAACAAAGCAAAATGTTTTCCAAAGAGGAAGGAACTTTTAGTAGAAATAGCAGACATGGGATTATAATTTGACAAATAAAAGATTGATCAATATTACAGAACATCATCAGAATTATCAATCACCACAAGTATGATGAAACACCCGATTGTACACCCTTTTCTTGAATTATGAAAATGTGATGAGCATTCATATGCACATAAATTGATTTACTTAAATTATGGTAAAAGAAAAACGGTAAAAAGTTCAAGTATTCAAATTATCCAGTCACTCAATAGTAAATTAAACATGGTTGGTTAATACCTCATTCCCATCAGCACAATACCCCTTGAGAAATCCTTCACAAATAGATGCCTTGGGGTTCACATTGACATGTCTATATGGACAATTTCTATTTGAGCATAAGCCTGCCATGAAACATGTTAGAATCACATTTTCATATTATTCACTTGATGAAAGACTGCTGTCTATATAAGACGCACCTTGCAAGAAATAAGAACAATCTGGCATTCTCTCTGGAATAACCTGCATAAAAAAATCAATTAACCTCAGACTTTAGACAGATCAGTAAATGCAGGAGACCATATTCAATTTGTAGGACCCCATATATAAAAAACCTTATGTGTCAATTTGCAGTTGGGAGTAGAACATAAACCATTCAGGAACTTAGTACAGACAGCGATTTTTGAGGGATCATGAATATAAGGACACTTCCCTCCATCCTTGTTACATTTCCCAAATCTAGTAAAAAACTGACAATACTTCTGCTTTCGCGCCAATCGCTGTCTGGCAGTGTGCAGGCTCCATCTAACTTTTTCATTTGCCAATTTTCGAGTTCGTCTCTTTGGGTCTCTGATAAGCTGGTTACCATTGCCAATTTGGACATATCTGCAAATGTTGAGGGCAATCATTCAAATAAAATAGCAAGACTTAATATTGTACAAAATTTTCCTACTTATTCACCGAGTTACATCTAAATGGCCATTAAACAAGACAATCAGCAATGATGAAATTTGATACACATAGAAGCTATGAAAGATACGATGCACATACTCATCATTTCCAATCACTAATCTCCTTGGAATGTAAGCTCTTTTGGAAGCCAAACCTGAACAGGTAGATGCAGAGGACAGGGATTCATCATCTACAAAAGAGAAACTTGGTAAATAGTGATGGAACCTTTTTTAACTTGCAGGAAGAAAGACAGCAAAATATTCCAAACAATATTATAGAAAAAGGACAAAAAGAACACAATTCTGATATATTCCCGGCATGGCCACAAAAGGAGCTTAATGATTTCAGTCTGATGTCACACCCCATCCTTGTCCAAACAGACAACAAGCTTCATTGATTACTGGCAAGCCTTTTCACAATTAAAACAGGCTAACTAGTGTGGATCATTGCACACAAAATCATCCATAAGGAAGAATTGTGAAGGGGCCAATAATGATACATTTGCTTTTTCTTCCTGCATCTTGACCATCATAATCCGTAGAAATAATTTATAATAAAAAAATCATATTTGGTCATCCTTTACATAATCTGTGGAAGCATATACTCACCTAAAAAACTCAACTTTTGAGAAGTAAACAGTGCAATATTTTCAGAACTGAACCAACAATGAATGAGTAAAACAAGTTTTAAGGATCAACCTTACACATATGAAGACCAAATCATATAGATATGTTTAATGTAGATAATAAAATCCTCCTTTCACTTAATTGGATTTATCACGTTAACAAGTATGCTAAAAGTATAATACTAGCATTTCTAACATGCATTAGGCCTACATTGAACAAGTGAAAGGGGAAGCGGCAAAACCTTATTGTTATATATATTAATAGCCAAACTCTTAAAGCATTACAACTTCCTAACTGTCACAAACTGGACAAATTAAGAGGGGGAATGCCGTGTTTGGTCCTAAATTGGGAACAAATCATCACTACTAAAACAATGGTTTTAATGTAGAGAAAAATGGAGAAGTTCAACTGTCTCAACCGTGACAACTTCACACAGCTTAACTGGTTCAAGATCAGATTTAAATAATTTTAATATGCTAAGAAATGTAGAAAAAATGAAAGGTAATGCAAAATCCAAGCAAAACGGTTTATATAAAAAATTTGACCACCTGAAATCCTCTGAAGTGTCCTCCTGGAAGGATCCATTCTGTAGCGAACTGAACCAATGCGAAATATACGCTCTCCTGCACAATCAGCCGCTACTTTCAAAGTCAGAGTAACAGACAAAGACAATTAATACATGAAGCATAAGTATTAAATAGCACAAAAACAGAGAGTTGTCGGCATTATGATACGACGAACACTCGTGAAAAGAATGCTTCCTACTCTTTGACTGAGAACTGATGCAAACTGCATTTTTCTGCTCTCTCCTCTTCCTCTCTACTGCAGCAACAGCAAGTGTGGCTTCCTAAAATGATCATGAGAAATTGTACGAATCATAGTTAAGATCTATTTTATTACTTAATATAAATTATGCCTAAATTAAAAGTAAACTTCATGGAAAAGCACACTAATATAAAACTCTAAACTAACCTCATTAGCTAGCTTTGACTTCTTCTCAATGGATTTGGACCATTTTAAACTACACCCGCCAACACCTAAAACTCTGGATTTCTGAAGTGAAAACCCGTGGATTGACCTAGTGTAAACTGTATCCCTCTTTCTCAACTGAAGCAATTTTTTGCTGAAAGACAAACATTAAATGGCTGTTGCAATTGAATACTGTTGAGGCACACAACCAAATCAAGGCAAAAAAGTAAACATACTCAAGTACCTGATTGCAGATAAGGAACTGTTATTCAAGCTTGAAGCAAATGTTGGTCTTTTCCATGGAAACAATTGAGGTAAAGCCCTTTGATAATGTTGTGAGTCCCTGTCATTTTCAGAAGAATTTTTGCTACAGAGTGTCCACACTAATGAGGCTCTTGAACGTTTGCATGAACTCCTACCAACTGCAAATGAAACCACTAATTGTGTGAAACAGAACATATAAATTGGAACAGCACTGGTGGTTCTGGATTCCTCTGCTAATGGTGAGTTAAACACAATGGTCGAGAATGATATGAAACATTAGTAAAATCACTTCACCACCAGCTCACAACAGACATGATCTATTAATTCACAAAAAAAGGAAACAGAAAATGAAGCCTTAGGCTCAAAAGTCTTCAATAAAAATTTGTAAAGCTTATATTTGAAAGAATGTGCAATTTCTAAACAAGCACATCCTTAAAAAATATATCTACTTGAAGTGCAGTTCTTAACAAATAATTCAACTGAATATATCTACTTGAACCTCAAATAGAAAAACAGTGCATCCTTTTTAAGCTACACTCTGTCTAATCCTGATGAAACTCAGCATTAGATTCATATGCAATGGTAACCAAGAAAGACAGATAAATTAGGCAACATAATAAGTTATTCATGCATACCCTTATGTGTCCGCCTCTTACTAAACCTCCTGTTGCAAAGAGCATTGCTAGTTCCTTGTCCGCCAGAATATGCCGTGTTATTGGACATTGCAACTGTCTGGTTGATATGGCTTTCAAATGTAGTCCTAATCAATTGATTTTTTCTTCTCTTGTAGTAGCCATCAGAGAAGGCAGTTTGGAGATTGTCATCAGTAGAGACAGAAACATCACAAGAATTTGATGTTGCAACCAATTGATTTGTTTTGGGCTTTATGTATACTATTCTCTTTGTATTCAAAGGAAAAACATTTCCATCGATTGCTTCACCTTGGCTATCCCCATTATCAGATGGACCAGGTTGATTTTCTAAAGTTTCATAATGCTTCAGTGCATCTTCAGAAGAGTTTGGTGCAATATTATCAGTTTCTATAAATTTCCTAAGGTCTGATGCATTTTCACAGCAACCACCAGAAGGAGGTTCTACCAATGAGGAAGATGTATTTTCCTCTGATTTGGTGTCAATTGGTAGTGGAGGTGTTCTCTGCTGTGGAGCATTTGTTGCTCCTGTTCTCAAGTACATTTGTTTATCTGTCACATCAGCCCTCCCTCCAGATTTAATGCTTTTTGGTATTTCATCTATGCCCAAAGATGTCTGATTAACAGAGGAGATATGAGGTAGAGTGGAAACTGGAGTAGGTTTCCTTACAAGACTGTTACCTTTACGAACATAGGAGGTATTTTGAAAGTTCCCTTTCATTTCTAGAATTGGCTTTTTGGGAGGAACTGTTCCTAATGAAGGCTTGATTCTAGGTAGAGAAGCCGGAGGATTATTACCTGTACGATGCCAAGTTCGAGGCTTTGATACATGAGGTGAGGAGGCAGATGTCTTTGAAAAGGTGAAAGAATGACCTGGAAAAGTTTTGGGAATGATACTACCTGACTGATTTTTGGTCCCACTCAACCCAAAACAATATGAATTTAGAGCCTGAGTTGTAACTTTGGAAGAAACTTGGGATTGTTCTGACATTGTCTTCTTTGTGATCAGGTTACTATGTTCAATTGCATGATCTGACTTCATATTTTTTTTAGTCTGCTGTATTGATGAAGTATTTAAGTTGGAATCATGTCCAACCATAGATATGTTATCTGGATTTTCTTGAACTCCAAAAATATTTTCATCGTTGATTGCTGTAAATTCTAAAACCCTTCTATCCGGTACTTCAGATACCATCCCTTGAGAAAACATATCTGATAATCCAGGTGCATCCTCAATCACTTCGTCATTTGAATTATTTGTAGTGACTTCATCACCACTGGCTGGACAGGACATAAGGTTCCACTGAGCAAGCAAATCATTCTTCATATTGTGATCATTAGGTTCCATATCAGCTCTTGGTGACCTTTGTACATGCTCTCTATACTGGTAATTTTCTTCAACGGCCTGTAAATCAGTCTTTTCTCCAGCTATATTTCCCACAGCCAAAATATCTGTTTGAATATTACTTGTAGGCACAATTGGAGTAGTGTTTTCTTTGCACTCACCTTCCAATGATGAGAACTGAACATTTGGAAATGCCAAGTCCTCACATGGTGAAAAAGAGACTATATCCGAATGCCACAATTCCAAATGCTCAGAACTCATGGTTTCCTTATTTGCATCAATAGACTCAAAAGATCCCCCAGCCAAAACATTCTCAGGCATTTTAGTAATATCCTCTGAATAAGGCATTGACTGAGCACTAGACAGAATAATCATACCCATGCTTTCAAAAGCAACTTCTTTCTGATGTTCTTGGTTATCACTGAAACTCATAGGAGCTTCAGATGTGGTGGAAGGCACAATCACAGCACTCAATTCCGATTGACATTTTGTGAAATTTGGGTTAGCTGTGACTTTTTTCCTTTTAGAAGCTGGTGAAACCTCATTTGCATCATCATTGTCAATATGTCCAACACAAAACTGAGCCTCTAAAACCCCCCCTTTTCCATGTAAAGCAGTAACCCCATTCACGCCGGATAGTGAGTTAAAATCTAAGCTTTGAACAGGTTGCTCTAAAACTTCTGAAGGAGATGGATCTTTCAACAACAGACTAGAGCCTCCATCCACATTATTTGCAAGGCTGTCTGGATTTACATGGTTTGAAGATAAGCACTCCATCTCTGAACTCAAAAAATTTAAGAGTGTTCTAGCTCTTCTTTTTTTTATCTTATTTGTGTCCCCTTCACCAGATCCAGCAGAAATATTAGAATTTGGGAATGCTTTTTCTGTGTCCCAATTCTCAGGGGATATGACGACATCACCAGGGGACACTTGCTTTCCAGCACAATGCATAATTCCAGAACAGTCAACACAAGTACTATCTTCTAAATTAGATGATCCATTATCGGAACTGTGCTTCAGTGCACTGGCATGTTGTAGGCAATCTAGACCATCCTGAATCCTAGTTTTTCCTGAACATGAAAAGGTATCACTGCTTTTCAAAAGTTCATCCCCTACATCTTCAAGATTCCTATTCTGTGGGGATCCTACATTTGAATATTTCCCAGGTGATAGAGACACTTCATTCTGACATAATTGCTTATTATCATAATCGATGTTAGTGACTACGGAAATATTACTTCCACTTAATGATTTAGTAACCTTGTAAGTATTTAGCACAGAATTATTTGCATCTAAACAATCAGATGTATTTGCATTATCATGAACAGAAATAGTATTTCCAATGTCATGGACAGAATCATTTGCATCTAAACAATCAGAATCACTCTTTTTATCTTCACTTATAGAAGCACAAGATAGAGAATTTGAAATGTTTCCATCTCTTTCAAACCTGGATACTTTCCCAATACCAGAATCTTTGTCACTCTTACACTCTTGTGACCTGGAATCTGGCCCCAAACTCAGCTGCAATAAGCCTACCTCTGCATCTTCTTTCAATACATTCCCTTCCTTTGGTAAAGGGGGCAAACAGTCAGGCTTAGCCTCCTCATCAACAGTGTTGCTTTGGATGACAGTGTTGCTTTTCTCATCCAAATTAGCTTCAATTTTCTCAGGACCAGAGGCAGTCAATGAAATACGTGCAACACTCTCCGCTTTCACAGTTCCAGGAAGGGTTTTAGCCGGTAGTGAATTTGACGCAGATGACTTGGAACTTGCAGTACCTTTCTTCACCACTCTCTTAACAATTTTCTTCTTCTTGACAATCTTCGAGGTCAATTTACCAGAAACAACATTGCCAACCTTAACAAAATTAGGCACCTCCTTTTTCCCACGGGAACCATCAGCCTCCCTGGTGCGAGACCGAGAAGAACCATCATCAACATTCTTCTTGTTCGACCTGATAACCTCCTTCCTAGAACCAGAGCTATCATTCCCTTTGCAAGGCGACCTATTTAAATCCACAACAACCGAAGACATTCTAACTGGTTGCGGCAATTGCATACCAGAATAATCTCCTTCAGAGCCTGAAACCCTTTTACTCCTCTCCCCGTAAACCAAATCCGAATCCGAAACCGGCATCACATTCAAATCAGGAACCGACACTGAACTCGAAGGTGGTGGCAGCGGCGCCACAACCGCCTTCGCCTTCGCAACCAACGAATTGGACTCAAAAGAAATATCAATCTCAACAGGGCTCTCCTCTCTCTCTTCCCCCTTCACCCCATGACCAAAATACTGCTCCTTCCCCCTGTAAAAACCATTTCCATTCTCAGAACCATAACCCGGGTACCGCAACTGCTCAACCTCGCGATTCTCGCGGTTCCTATGATTATTATTAGGTTTAACCGTCTGAATCCTAAGAAGAGCACTCTTCTTCTGTACCTGTTTCTTCGGAGGAGTGCGTTCAAATTCGTGAGTATGACCACACTCTCTACTATTCCCTCTACTATACCTACCCATCATATTATTCTCAGAACCATGATAATACTTCTCACTGTTACCATTACTACTCACTAAACCAGAAGAAGACTCGTGCATCTCTCTTCCTCTATCCCTATCACTCATTACCCATCTCTTGGAGGTTGTTCTCCCCGCCACGTCGGCGTCGGACTCCACGGTGTACACACGGACGTAGGACGTGGGGTCCACATCGCCCTGGCCCGGCGCGTGGTAGCCACCGCCGCCCCACGCGAGGGGCTCCCTAGGGTTCTGCTCATATGGATCCACGGGGTGGTGGTGCCGGTCGGGGTCGTAGCGGTGGGATTCGATCGGGAGCGGGGGCGGCGGGAGAGGGCGGTGGTGTTTGTGGTGATAATCGCGGTCGAAATCATCAGGAATTCTAGGGTTAGGGTTAGGGTTAGGGTTCCAGGGGAGGGTGGTGGTGCGGCGAGGGAGAAGATCGTATGGGATATGACGTTGAGGTTGGGGTTCTTCTTCGAGAGGGCGGTCTGGGAGGGGTGTATAAGGGAATTGTTGTTGTTGATGTTGGGGTTGGGGTGTAGGAGGGGTGTAGGGTTGCGGTGTGCGGTGGTAGGAAAGAGGCGGAGAAGGATTTGGCGGTGGTGGAGGAAGATTATTGTGGTGGTGACTGTGGAGGTGGGATTGAGGTGTGAGGGAGGTGTATCGATTGCGGTGTTCTTGGGGGTGGTGATAGTGGTGGTGGTGGAGGAAGTGGTGTTGATCCATTTTGGATTGGAATTGAATGGAAGGAATGAAGAAATCTGAGATTTTTTTTTATGTGAGAGGGTGCCGTGGGTGGATTTGATTGTTTGAAGGAAAAGAAGAAGAAAGATGAAATCTTTAACCTATCTATCTATCTATCTATCAGGATTTGATGAGGTTTGTTTATTGGACAATAATTGGATGGGCTTGCGTGGGATTGCGTATTGCTGCTGTCTTTCTTGTGAGGGTTAACACTCCATGAGGACCATGACGATCCTCGTTCACGGTTCACCTTTGAATCTTTTGAACTCAAACTAGGTCGGTCCTGTGTAGGTTTTATTTATTTATTTTCTCTTTTTTTATATACTAATGGAAAGGGTATTCTTGAATCTTGTATATTATTTTCAATCTTTGAAGTATTTTCTGATAATTTTAGTATTTTAATTTATATATTATTTAGGATAAGTGATATTTTTTGGTAGAATTAGGGTAAATATAAAATTTTAAAATAGATAAATATCTTTAAATGTATAAATTGAATTTTTTGTTTGTTTATAATAAAAAAATCTAAATTTGTTTTAAAATATAGTATTATGATTAAATTTAGATAACTTATTGATCGATAAGAATAAAAGATTAAGAGTAGATGAAGCAAATCAAATTCAATTCATAGTTCCAATTTGATTAGATTTTTTTGGATTGGGTTGAATCATTGGATGAAATTAATTTTAGTTTAATAAACTCAATTAAAATTAAAATGAGTGACAAATTTAAAGTTTTACATCTAATCAAAACTCAATCTAATTCAACTCACATATAATTAAATTATTAATATAGAAACTCTAAACTAAACACATTTTATTTTCAAAGTAATACATTTTTATCAGTAATACATTATTTTAGAATTTATCTTTTTTTTTGCTTATTGTAAGGTAATATATTTTTTACGAATACTAATGTGACTATATATTTATGATTTTTTTTTGCTTATCATATGAACAGTACAATTTTTTATGAATATTTATTTTTAAAAATATCCTTACTGTTTTATAAAAAATATCTTTATTATTTTTTAATTTAAAGATTTCTTTAATTGACTTAAAGTGATGACAATTTTTTAATGGCCCGGTAACCAATCCAACCAAGTCCAATTAAAGTTGAATTGAATTGGATTGACAAAATAAAAGAAATAAATCCAATTAAATTCAATCCAATTAAATTTAATTAGATTGATTAAAAAATAAATAAAACTCAACATAATGTGGGTCACTTATAACTCTAATTAAGAAGATCAATTGTATAGTCAGAAATGGATTAATTTGGTAATGATTAGTGTTATCACGGTTAATTACTCAATTATGGTGAATCAAGAGAAAATTGGTCTGTGATTCCGAGTAAGAGGATTGCGTCAAGGAGATCATCTATCTCCATTCATTTTTATCCTATTTGCATAAGACTTGTCCTCTTTAATTAAAAATGCTCAAGGTAGAGGAGACCTTCTCAAAATTAAGGTTTGTCGTGGTGCCCAATTATTTCACATTTACTTTTCACTAACGATTGTTTTATATTCTTTCTTGCTTCTTTGTTGGAATGTTCCCAAATGAAGGAGATTTTGTTGGCTTTCTATATTTTATAACCTTTGTAACCGTTTTTTTTTAATGGTTAATAATCATCTTTATTATTAGAATATAGGTTATAATTGTTGGATTTCTCTTTTTTATGATCATTTAAATATTACTATGTAATGTTTGCCTATAAAAGGCCTCATATTATTCAGAATAAAATCATCCACTCTTTATATCTCTACTTTCTCTTTATTCTACAGTGGTATCCAAAGATAGGTTAAGAGAAAGGCAACAGTCCAAGGGAGTGAAAGAGACAGTAGTACAAAAGTGTGAGAAAAAATGGGAGAGAAAGAGAGAAGAAAATAATTGTCCCATCAATGTCTTCTGAAAATTTTGTTCAACCGATCATTCCATGTTTTGATGGTCACTATGATTATTGGAGCATGTTGATGGAGAATCTCTTGCGATCCAAGGAGTTCTGATAGGTTGTTGCAGATGGTATGGCAACACCAAGTGATGACGTAACTCTTACAGATGCACAACAAAAAGAGTATGAAGTGATAAAATTGAAAGACTTAAAAGCCAAAAATTATTTGTTTCAAGCCATTGATCGTTCTATCCTTGAAATTATTCTTTGCAAAGATACTTCCAAGGAAATTTGGGATTCAATGAAGAAAAAATATTAAGGCTCCTCACGAGTGAAACGTGCTCAACTTCAAGTGTTGAGAAGAGACATTGAAGTCCTTCAAATGAAAGAAGGTGAGTCAATAACTGATTATTGTCCAAGAACCATGGGTATTGCTAACAACATGCGATTTCATGGTGAGAAAATGACTAACACGACCATTGTTGAAAAAATTCTACACTCATTAACACCAAAATTTGATTATGTTGTATGCTTAATTGAAGAGTCAAATGATATTGATGATCTTTCTCTTGATGAGCTTCAAATTTCTTTATTAGTACATGAACAAAAGATGAACAGAAGTTCAACAATGGAGGAGCACGCATGGAAGGCTTACCAATACTCATTCCAACAACTCTAGAGGAAGGGGGTAGAGGTAGAGGTAGAGGAAGAGGACATGGAGATCGAGGAAATAGAGATTTCAGCAATAATTCTAAAGACAATAATGATCAATTTCAAGGCAATGGTAGAGGAAGAGATCATGATAAATCAAAGGTACAATGTTATAGATGTCATAAATTTGGTCATTATGCCTCTAATTGTTATACTAGATTGCCTAATCTTAAAGAAAAAGGGGAAAGTTCAAATTTTATCAAGGAGAAAGAAGTGGAAACCTTATTGATGGTTGTTGAAGATGCAAAAGACAGCGAGGCAGAAATCTGGTATGCAGACATTGGTTGTAGTAATCACATGAGTGGAAGTAAGTCCTTGTTCTCATATTTAAATGAAGTTTTTCATTCCACTGTTAGCTTTGGTGATTGTTCTACTATAAAAGTGATGGGAAAAGGTGATATTAAAATATAAACCAGAAATAGTTTTGAAGAAACAATTTCTAATATGCTCTATGTCCCTGACTTGAAAAGCAACTTGTTAAGTGCTTGTCAATTGCAAGAAAAAGGTTATGAAATTTTTATTAGCAAAGGTACTTGTGAAATTTTTTATCCTGTTCGAGGTGCCATTGCAGTTATAAAAATGAATTCAAACAGGTTATTCCCACTAAAAATTGAAAGCATTCATTCTTTTTTAATGGCCAAAGATACTATTTCTACTTGGTTGTGGCATTATCATTATGGTCATTTGAGTTTTAGTGGATTGAAGACCCTTGAACAAAAAAACAAGGTGATAGGTCTTCCACAAATTACTGCTCCTTCTCAAGTTTGTGAAGAATGTGTTGTTAGCAAACAACATCGTTCTCAGTTCCCTAATGGAAAGTCATGGAGAGAAAAATGTGTTTTGGAATTGATTCATTCATATATATGTGGTCCAATATATCCTTCTTCCAATGGAGGTAAAAAATACTTCATTACTTTCACAGATGATTTTTCTAGAAATACTCGGGTCTATTTTTTGCAGGAAAAATCTGAAGCTCTCTCTTCATTTAAAAGCTTCAAAGCTCGAGTTGAAACAGAATCCGAAAAGACTATTGAGTCTCTTCAAACAGACTGTGATGGAGAGTATTGCTCAGATGAATTTTCTACTTTTTGTGTAAATCATGGAATCCAGAAGGAGTTGACAATAGTATATACACCACAACAAAATGGTGTCTCGGAGAGGAAAAATAGAACTATTCTCAACATGGTACGGTGCCTCTTGACTAAGAGTGGTGTTTCAAAAGAATTTTGGCCTGAAGCTGTTAATTGGAGCGTGCACATTCTAAATAGAAGTCCTACATTTGTTGTGAAAAATATGACACCAGAGGAGGCATAGAGCGGAAGAAAACCAACAGTGGACCACTTTAGGATATTTGGATGCATTGCTTATGCCCATATTCCAGATAACAAAAGATCAAAGCTTGATGATAAAGGTGAAAAATGTATCTTTCTTGGTGTTAGTGATCAGTCAAAAGTGTATAAATTGTATAATCCTACCACTAAAAAGATCACTATTAGTCGTGATGTTGTTTTTGATGAAGAAAGATTTTGGGAAAATAACATAGATGAAACAAAGCAAATTCTTGCAAACTTTGATGAAGATAATGAAGATGAAGAGTTACAGACAAAGGAGCTAGAAGAACAACGAATTCCAACAATCACAGTTGAAGATGAAAGACCTCAACGAGCAAGAAGAAGGTCTGCATGGATGTCTGATTATGAGGTAACAGGAATTGAAGATCCCATTACTCGTTTTGCTTTGTTTTCATATTGTGACCCTACAACCTTTGAAAGTGTTGTCAAAGAAGAAAAATGGAGAAAAACGATGGATGATAAAATTGATTCCATTGAAAGAAATGATACTTGGGAGTTGAGTGATCTTCCAAATGGACATAATACCATAGGAGTGAAATGGGTTTTCAAAACAAAATTGAAAGAAAATGGTGAAGTGGATAAATATAAGGCATGCTTGGTGGCCAAGGGTTACAAGCAACAGTATGGGGTTGATTACACATAAGTGTTTTCACCAGTTGCAAGACATGATACAATCAGGTTAGTAGTTGCACTAGCAGCACAAAATGCGTGGCCTATATTTCAACTATATGTAAAGTCAGCATTCTTACATGGTTATTTGGAGGAACAGGTATTTATTGATCAACCCCCTGGTTATGTGAAAATTGGAAATGAGCACAAAGTTTACAAATTAAAAAAGGCTATTTATGGACTAAAACAAGCCCCTCGAGCTTGGTATAGTCGCATTGAGTCTTATTTCATAAAAGCTGGTTTTACAAAATGCTCCTATGAGCATTCATTGTTTATTAAATCTGATGAAAAAGGAAAAATGATCATAGTATGCTTATATGTTGATGATCTTATATTTACTGGAAATTGTACTCTCATGTTTGATGAATTCAAGAAATCTATGATGAATGAGTTCAAAATGATTGATTGCATTACTTTCTGGGTATAGAAATAGTGCAATTAGATGTTGGAATTTTTCTTTCTCAAAAGAAAAACGTGAGAGATATTTTGGACAAATTCCAGATGCATGATTGCAATTCTGTAAACACTCTAGTTGAGTGTGGTTTGAAGTTGCACAAAGATCCTGAAGGGAAGAAAATAAACAGTACACTTTATAAACAGATTGTGGGAAGCTTAATGTATCTAACTGCAACTAGGCCTGATATAATGTATTCTGTAAGTTTGATTAGCAGGTACATGGAGAATCCTACAGAAATGCATTTACTTACTGCTAAAAGAATCCTTCTCTACTTGCAAGGAACAAGAGAATTTGAGTTGTTTTATAAGAGAGGTGAAAAGTTCAATCTATTGAGATTCACTGATAGTGATTATGCTAGAGATTAAGATGACAAGAAAAGTACTTATGGCTATGTTTTTATGATGGGGCCAGCAGCGATCTCTTGGTCATCATGGAAGCAACCCATTGTCACTTTATCCACAACAGAAGCAGAATTTGTAGCAGCTTCAGCATGTGCTTGCCAAGCAATTTGGCTAAGGAATATTTTTGAAGAAGTTCACTTTAAGCAACAAGGTCCAACTCTCATCTATTGTGATAATAGTTCCACCATAAAGTTGTCAAAGAATCCTATTATGCATGGAAGAAGCAAGCACATAGATGTGAGATTTCATTTTTTTAAGGGACCCATCAAAAGAAGGAATTATTGATCTTATCTAGTGCAAGAGTGAAGAGCATATTGCTGACATCATGAGCAAACTATTGAAGTTGTCTGCATTTCAAAAGCTAAGGAATTTGCTTGGAGTCTGCATGGTTAATGAATCTCATTAAATTGATAGTTTGCAAACTTTCAGTTTAAAGGAGGGTTTGTTGGCTTTCTATATTCTATAACCTTTGTACCGTTCTTTTAATGGTTAATAATCATCTTTATTATTAGAATATAGGTTACACTTGTTGGATTTCTCTCTTTTATGATCATTTGATTATTACTATGTAATCTTTTCCTATAAAAGGTCTCATATTATTCAGAATAAAATCATTTACTCTTTATATTTCTACCTTCTCTTTATTCTAAAATTTGCTTGGATTCTGCATGCTTAATGGATCTCATTAAACTGATAGTTTGCAAACTTTCAGTTTAAGGGAGGGTTTGTTGGCTTTCTATATTCTATAACCTTTGTAACTGTTCTTTTAATGGTTAATAATCATCTTTATTCTACAAATTCTACATTGCTACGAACAAGCCTCCGTACAAATTTTAAATCTTCAAAAGTCAATGGCATTTTTTCAGCAAAAATATGAATCAAGAGACGAGCTAATATCCTTGCAGAGTTTGAAAGAAACAAGAAATCTACTTTCAACTATATTAAGGAAAGAGTTTGGCAAAAATTGAGCACTTGGTAGGGGAAAGCTTTACCCACAACAGGTAGAGTAGTCTTGTTCAAATGTGTTATTCCAACAATCCAAATGTATGGTACTAATAATGATTTAGTTTTAAATTTATAGACCACTAATTTATATTGAACGTATAAAATAAAAATAAATTAATTTTAGGAGAATAATATTTTATTATATAATTAAGGTTAAGAAAATTCAGAATTAAATAAATTTTTAAGAGAATTAAATTACAGAATATTTGAAAGAAAGTTGGGGTGTATCATGCAGTTATATACTTATAAATAAATAAATAGAAGATAAATTATTATTATTATTATTATTATTATTATTATAAAAATGTAATAAATACACATGCATTATGGATTACTAATTTATAATACATACAAATGTATCACAAATTACTCCATCCATGATACATTTGAGGGTGATGTGGTGTGGAGATTTTTGTGTCACAATGATAAGTGTGGCGATGGTGGATGGTTGGGTGGCAGCACGATGGTAGATTTTGTGCGGTATGGAGGTGGCATTTGGTGGTTATGGTAATAGTGTTTGGCTGAGGTGGAGGTGGGATGAGGTGGTCATGGAGGTTTGCTTGGGAGAGGAAGGGTAAGAAGGAGATATTAGAAAATTTAGGGATGTACCAATCAAAAAATGAGATGAATTAGGTAATTTCTTGTAAACTATCCATTATTTGATATAGCTAATGTTCTCAAAATTGGACCGGTCATTGAACCGGTGAACACACTAGTTAAAGGGTTAATCGTCAAATCGATTTTAATAAAATATTTTTTTAATGTTTTAATATAATATCCTAGTAATATTGAACAAAAAATAACACAATATGCATAAATTGATAATAATAATAATAATAAAAAAGTAAACTTCACTTAAAAGTGTCATAATTCATAATATTTCTTTTTTAAAAAAAAAAACCAAAACAACGTCTTCTGAAAGTTAAAAAAAATAGTTTTAAGTGAAATTGGTAAAACCGATTAACCCATCAGATTTTATTGGTTTTCAACCAGTTCAACGGTTTTAAGATGGTTTAAGGACACACCAATTTTTAGGAAGCATTGGATTGGACATGTGACTGTTTCCCAATCAAATCGGGCGATCTAGTCTGCCTGGATTTCAAAACCATGGATATAGCCTACTAAGCCCACTACGGAAAACAAAATTGAGGAGAAGAAACATTGGGGTGGTTTAGGAAATGAATGCAGCTATGCAAACATTAGCAACTAGTAGATCAACCAAGTGACACTTTGTAGGCATTTGAATCTTGCAACCCTTATGTGTATTTGCACCTCCCATTGTTTTTATAAATATCCATTTTGAAATGGAAAATTACATTTCATAATGGGCTTTCCGAAATATAATAAGAGGTGTTGGATTCAATAGTAAGAGAGTATGAAACAAATGTCCTCTTTGCATTGATCAACCCAATTAAGAAGTAAATCTTTGCATTCATCATAAATCATGACGGTAGTACTCTCTCACTTTATTCAAATATAAGAAGAAAAATTGAAAAGTTTAGTTCAGTTGGTTGAACATGATGTATGAGTTATTGTAAACTCTCAATACAGTCTTCGCTTCTTATGAATAAAAAAATATAAGAAAAAAAATAGTCTTGTGATGGACTTAAATATAATCAAAGAGGGATGTTAGTGACATTTTCTCTAACACTCTCCCTCAAAGACTTTCTTTATGATTGGTTAAAATTTATTGAAATCATCAATTTTAGTACATTTCGCTTCTCATTTAATATAGACCAAGAGAAAGATTCATTAAATGAGAAGCAAAACTTATCAAAAATGATGATTTTCAATAAATTTTCACCAATTATAGAGAGTCTTAGGAAGAGAGTAGCATAGAGGGTGCCACTAGAGCAAGACAAAATGGGTTTGAGCCCATGAGCCACCCGCAAAACTTGCACGGTACACGGATCTCTTTTTTAGAGCCTTTTTAAATTGTGGATTTTTTTTAGCCCAATTCATTTAACTCATGAGTTAAGCGGGTTTTACCCATGGGTTTTGCGGGTCCCATAGACTTTTTATAATTTAATATAAAATATAAAATTCAAATAAATAAGATTATGAATTGAGTAAAAATAAAATTAAAAAATATATAGAATTTAAGTTTTTTATATATTGTTAAATGGTTGATGAATCATGATAAAATATTTTGATTTGATATAGAATCATAAATTAACTAAACACAATGTAAATAAATACTTTTTAGGTGATTTAAGATGCGAATTATGTTACTAATTTTGGCAAATAAATTTTTTATTAAACATTTCATAGTTTTTAAAATGGGTCAAATTTTATATTTTAAAATTTTATTTTTTAATTTGTAATTGTTTTTCTCTAATGCGGGTTGACCCGCTAAACCCACGGACTATGTGAGATTGGTGTGGGCTTGCTAAAGCTTGTTTAAAATGCGGGGTGGGTTTCGTGGGTGGTGGGCTTTGTGATTTGTGAACTTCGCAAACGAGCTTACACACAAACCTAACTCTAGATTCCGCTAATACTTCTATAAGGAAATCTAACTAATATCATCACCTTATTTAAAGATCATTCTTACAACATCTTTTATTTAACTACAATTTTATTTTAATGACTTTTGTTTATTTATGATTTCAAGTTATAATAAAAGATATGTTAGAAATAACTTTATTTTTAATTAAGATTAGTAAATTAAATGATGTACCATAAAAAAGTTAAATGATATGAACTAATTTTCTTAATTGGTGTTGAATTAATTTATTTTTACTTATATTTAAGTCCAAAGGTATACCTTATATTATTTCAAGAATATTTCAACAGGAAAACAACAATCTCATTTCATTAAGTAAGATCAATTACATGAATTATTCGACATCATTTAATAATATTTCTACACAATTGACATTTTCCCCCCTTAAAAACGCAATCTATGGTTGATAGCAAACATCTATGCTTCATAGATCACAATTACAACCAAATAATCCTAAACGTATTAGGAAACACACAACCGGGTTGAAACACAGCGAAAGGAAACAATCCAAACACCAGAGAAGAAATTGCCATTAACTTGATTAAAATGCATGAGAACAGTACTCATTATGTAGTTTTAAGATACAACTTTTTCATCTTTTATTCTTCGCACCAGAACATATTACACTCAATCAAATTGAGATTAAGGATTGAAACTAGCACCAAGTAATTAAAGTAAAACGACAAAGGATATCTAGCCTTACAAATTACAAGGCATAGTTTCCTTGACAATCAAGGGAAGGAGGAGGGCACACACAAACAACCTCTCATCCTAAACCCATCTATAAAAACATTCACAGCACATGCAACACGGCAAAATTATCTACAAAAGGATTTAGATTTCAAAAAACACAATCCTTCTTATTCTTCTAGCAATTTGCTAGTAGTTTGCTTAATCAAAGCTTGATGAGCGACTCCACCGGCCTCTCAAGTAGTCCTCCAACGAGACGTTTTGCTCAACGCTGCACATGGAGAGCGAGTCGTCCTCCACATCAAGCAATGCAAGGTTGAGATGTGACTGCAAATTGGAAGGTGGACAAGCTTCACCATCAAGCATTTCTGGTGCTTCCAAAGCATTAGCTTCTAGTCTTGCCCACTTGATCACATCAGGATCACCTCCAAGGAGCTTAGAGATCTGTAGTCCAATAGAAAAAATAAAACATTAACAATATGAAATGAAGTGATGTTCAAATACGAAGAAGTCTAGGATTGTGTTATTTGAACTGAAGTGCCACATGATATTGGATAAGCAAAAGATAGATAAGTGTCTTGTTTGGATAAACTTTTCCATAAAAACTTATAAGAGAAAGAAAAAAGAAAATAAAATAAGTTAAGCTTCTTTCATAAGCTAAAATCAATTTATGCGCTTAACTTCTCCAAAATCTGGCATGCATATGCTGATTTTAGTTTGTGGGAGAAGCACAATTTTAACTTCTCGTTTTATTCTTAGAAGTTCTTATGAACAGATTTTTCCAAATACGGTCAAGGTTAAGTCCTTTTCCACAAGAAAAAGCTCCCCAATTGTAACAAAACATTTTTTCTTGTCATTTCTACGGCATAGGGAGGACTCCAATTATAATTTTTAGATAACTTACAAGGCTCATTAGAGGCCTAGCCCTTGGAGCACGTCTGATACAAAGTGTAGCTGCCAAGACCATCCTTTCCATCTCTTCATGATCATAGTTCTCACCCAAACTTGGATCTAACATTTGTAACACCTTTCCACTATTTAGAATTGGACTTGCCTGCAAAAGTTATTTATCCATTATTTTTCCCCCAATTCATGTGAATACATAAGTAGTAACAGAGTAGATGATAAACTATAATATTGCATAGACATACCCACATGACAAGGCTCTCTTGACCTTTGGGATAATCACCACTTATGGGCTTTCTCCCTGAAAGAAGCTCAAGAAGCACTACACCAAATGCATAGACATCAATCTTGTCATTTACTTTGCCATACATGAAGTATTCAGGAGCCATGTAACTGCAAAAATTAGTGTGTTAGAAATTAGAACTATTTAAAATGCAATTCCTCAGCTGCATGTATGAATGATCAGTTATGTGAGAATTGTAAGTACAAACCCAAAGGTTCCAGCAACATCTGTGCAAATTATATGTGATGATGAGGTTGATGCCCATTTAGCAAGTCCAAAGTCAGAGAGCTGTATTAAAATTCAACAAAACAGCATGAGGCCTAAGCCTGACATGTACAAATTATTCAAAATATGAAATTCAACCAATTGAAAGATGAATTACCTGGGGTTCAAAATCCTCAGATAGCAACACATTTGATGATTTTACATCGCGATGGATCACAGATTGGCCTTCATTATTATGCAGATACTCCAAAGCCTCAGCAACACCCATTGCCACCTTGTATCTCTCAGTCCAACCAAACACAAGTGGATTTTTCTTATTACCTATTTTGTCATGAAATAAAAAGAAGAAATTAGTAAGTTAACAAGGCCACTTAATGGGTAAAGGTTATATAATAATGTAGTGTACCATGGAGATTCTCTTCAAGGCTTCCTCTTGATAAGAAATCATAGACCAAAAGAAGATTGCCATCTTCAAAGCAGAATCCAAGGAGGGAAATAATGTTTTTGTGATTTAAGGTAGTGATAATTTCTATTTCTAGAACAAACTCCTTCAAAACATCATCAGATGGCTTTAAGATCTTAACAGCAAGTTCCTTGCCATCAGGAAGGCAACCTCTATAAACCTGACTACTTCCTCCTTTCCCAATCAAATTTTCTGAAAACATACAAGAAAAAAAAAACATGTTAAAAATAAGCCTTTTTCTTTTGGACAAATTGATCTCAAAGAGTCAAACAAGTACAAGATAAAATACACAGACACCTGGCAAGAAATTTGATGTTGCCAATACAAGTTCTTGGTACTCAAACAATCTGCAAGTGGAAGAATATTTCTCATGAAGGCCCTCCAATTCCTTAGGAATGCTTCTCGAATTGCGTTCAGGCGAAGAAGCAGTTCCTATTTCGGCATCCACTGGAACAAGAGCACCACTCTTGCTATCCAGAGCCAAAAACTGATCCTTATTTTGGTCACAATTGTTTGCTTTATGGTCTTGATGTGCAGCATATGAAAGATCTCTAGAGGGTAGCTGCATTGCCCATTGTACCACCGAGATCTGGCGCAACAGTGATTTTTCGGAACATTTCTTGTCAGATGCAATTGTCTTACGAAGCAGCGGCCAACCTGGTTTAGAAGCAGCATCGTTGGTCTGCACAGGCACTATTGCCAAAGGGTTATTCTCATCAGAAGCATCACCACAAGACTCTTCTTCTGAAGCACAAATAGAGCACCTCTTCTTCTCAACGAATTCTTTAGAATCCAAAAAAGCCTTAGCCAAACTGTGATCTGAATATTCACCATTACCACAACCCTTTTCATGAATCCCTGTACCATCATCATCTAGCACTTTTGAACCCTTGCTGATTGTCCTATGAATCGAACCGAGCAACCGAGTTTTGTGATCCTGGTCAAGTCCTGCAATATAGGGTTGGTCCAACGATGAAGCTAAAATAAATATTAAAAGATTGTTTTTTCTTTACATGCCTATGAGATTAACAATTTCAACATCACAACACAGAAAAAGGAAAAATCTTTAAAAAAACCTTTCAATTCAGCACGAGTTGCGGGTGACCCTTCTCTCTTGAACACGATTTTCCCATTATCAACAGCAAGAACCCAACAATCCTTTGGTAACTTCTTAGCACAGTACCTTGCCACAGATATACATGGCCGAATTATATGAAGACCTTGAGAACTTCCAACTATGATGTGTGTTGCAGAATAAGCATTCGCTTCTCGAACCAAAATTCTCCTCACTGATGAACCCCGGCATATTTTGAACTTAAGATCCACCTGAATAACCACACCAACATAAAGATTAAATAAAAAAAGTCACTTTTCATCCATTCAAAACATCAATTTCCCTCGCACCTTAGGCCAAAACATGATTTGTAACTTGAGTTACAGTTTTAAATTTGCGTGTCCTACATAATATCAAGAATATGCAACGTTTTTAAAAAAGTCGGGTCTTTGTGATTGAAACATTGCGGCCCCATGCATTTATCAACATTTTTTGCAATATAAAAAATAGTGAAAAAACCACCGACACAATTTAAAACTTTGAGAATATGACTCAGAGAGAGTTAGTAGTAAGAGATGCTGAGAAACACAACCTGTT
This sequence comes from Glycine max, assembly GCF_000004515.6. NCBI lineage: Eukaryota > Viridiplantae > Streptophyta > Magnoliopsida > Fabales > Fabaceae > Glycine > Glycine max. The sequence continues at coordinate 9,835,534 of NC_038249.2, read as the reverse complement.
TCAAATTGCAGAATCCTTCATAAACGGCAAGAATAGAGTCAAATGCTTTGACAAGTGAAAACAACGAGGATTTCCCTTCTCGATTCACAATTTCTACACCAACCCATTTCACCAAAAGATAAAAAAAAATGTCAAACTCCAATAGAAAAACAAATTCATAAATAAACAAAAAAAGAAACAGAACAAAACTTATTTAGTTCCATTGACACTTTTGATGTTGTTTTCCAATCCGAATTACAATTTCACCTCAATAATCTTTACACAAACGTCTATTATGCTGATTACCGAGATGAAACTCCAATTCTGGTAGAAGAACAACACCAAAAACACTTAAAAAATGTGTGTAAGTTTCATCCAAAGAAACACATATGATGGTTTTGTTTATACCATCATTCCCAAGAACATGAAGAGCAAGCACAACATCACCGGGCTGAGCCACTTTGAACAGAGCCCAAGTGAGCAACTCGGTGCTGTGAGAGTCCATCTTCATGCCCACCACCACGGTGCGGTCACCGGCGCCGCTGTGGGAGGCACCTCCGGCGGTGGGAGGTGGCAGCATTTTCATGCTTTTAAACACTGACGTTGTTGTCCTTTTATTGTCGGTGGTGGTCGCGGTTCGTGAGTAGTTCTTCTTTTTCTATGATGTTATGAGTCATGAATGGCATAAAAGTTTGGAGGTTAGAACAGAGTTTGGTTTTGGTTTTGAAGCTCGTGCGTGAGTGAGTGTAAATGGAAAAAGTAAGGCCACGAATTTGAGTGCAGAGAGAAATTTCAGAGAAATTATTTGTATTATTTTTGTGTTGTGTTCTGTTAATATAAGGATAGTGGGTTACGAATTTTAAGCATGGGATTGGATGCTAGCAGGTTTTTGACCACTGGGTCCCACCAGTAAATGACATCATTTGGATCTAAATCTTTTTCATTAAAAAATTGAAAGCAGTTGTATGGGGATTTGGAATCTACCACCAAGTGATTCTTTTTGGGTCAACGAGAAAAAGGATTGTCTTTGAGTGAAAAAAAAATAAAAATTGGTAAATGATGTAAAAAGGATCGGGGAATGAACTCTAATGAATTGGTGGGGTTGACTGAGGGTGTGTTTAAGAATTAGTTGTCTACTCTCTGTTTTTTAATTTTTGTTTGCTTAAGATATTTTATTTATTTTTAGTCCATAAATTTATGTTTTTTCAACTATAATTTATGTAAACAATAAATTTATACAGACTTTAAATGAAAAAAAAATTATAATCTTACCATTTTTTTGTTAGCAAGAAAAATGGATGGAGTGATTACTAAATCGTACATACAATTCGTTACAAAGAACTTTTCACAAAAGATGGTTGGTAGCAACAATTTTTTAATCAACAAAAAGGGTTTTTTTTTTATCTATTTAGGTGTACATGCCTTGTTGAGTAGGAAAGAAATAAAAAGAATAAAATAGTAAAATATATAGTGTCAAGTGATGTAACAAGATAAAATAGTGACGGAAAGTAGGAAAGTAATGGGGATACAAAAAGTTGTAAGAGAGATAAAAATAATTTTAAAAATGAAAAACGTTGTTAAAAACATTAGGTTTATATTTCCTTTTATTTTTTTTGTATAAAGAAACACTTTTTAACGTTTTCCTTCGCTAAATACATGCATATGCAAGCATAATACGATCACGAACCTTTCTCCAGTCAAATTGGAGCCATTTTTGTTGGAATTACTTTCACTACGTTTTCCTTGTCAAGAACGTCACGCTTTAATTTGCTTTGTTTTCAATCTTTTATATTAACATCTATGATCGATCAATCTATATCAATGCATGCTTTTGAATAAATAGGCACGATGTGTATGTTTTTGTTTTAGTTAAGTTCTGAGCTGTAAAGGCACAAAAACTGGAGATCGATCGGTTACCTTCTCTTCTCTTTATTCTACATTATCATAATTATTTTAATTTTTTCTATAAATTGATGAATGATGTATATAAAATTTACTAAAGGAAAATTGATTCCATTAAGGTAAAAATGTTATTATGTTATTGCAATAATGGATATTGATCGATTAAGTCCTCTCGCATTCTCTAGCTTCCAAAATAAGTAATCCTTTTCAAAACAAGACTATGAATATCGTAAAGAGGATTGAAGCATATGTATCGTATAAATTAAAATATAAGACAATTTTTTTTTTGACAAAAGCATATATGACAATTTTCTAGCGACATGGATATTAATGCCTTTTGCAGATAAACAATATATAATATAATAACTATGGAGGCACATCCAATACGCATGCGTTAAGCTAAGGACACGAATGCTTTCGTTATAATATAGACTCTAGTTTATATAATTTTAATTTTTTGTTCACTAGCAAAAGCATTGTGTGCTTTAAAAAGAATTAGCAAAAGCATATTGTGTTTGCAATATTAAGAGAATTGATTGATGATGCTTTAGAGCCGTCAGGTATGATTATTGAAAGTTACTGACCATAATATTACATTTCTCTGTTCAGTGAACATAGATTTTTAGTTTTCGATATCTTTATACATATTGGATAAGGACGATGAGCTCATGGTTTGTTCTAAAACAAATGTAATTTCTACGTTGAAGTCTTAATTATTTTTCATTCAATTGAATTAGCAACTGCACCAAGGCACGTAACTCTGATTTCTTAGTTGCTACTGTACATGAAAACTGAGGATTTCTCGTTTAATATTTATCTTTTCAGGAATTAGTTCCACAACAATATCTTTAGTTTCACAATATTATCTTTATCTTTTTTATCCGTATACATTGAACAAGGTATCGAGAAAATTTATAACACTCCGATGAATTAAGTTAGAACCCCTTAATAGAATGTCTTCATATACAATTTACTTTTTCTTTTAATCATCCTTTCAAAAGAAATCTTATCCAACATATTTATCATAGCAAAAATAAATAGAATGAACAAACTCTTTTATAAACTTTGTAATTATCAATTATCCTCCCTTTATGTAAATTAGAATAACTAAAACAAAAAGTGTTTTTATCCATTATTCTTCTACAAGAAAAATTTATATTTTTTTATTAATCCTTATATTTTTAATCTATTAATTTTAATATTTTTAGTTCTAATTTGAATTTTTTAAATATCAATAACTAAAAATAACATTGTATCACAATATAAATTGTTTATCATAAATCTAAATTATAACTTTTATATTAAAATTATTTATTCATTATAAATGTTGATTATATAAAATAATTATTTCTTTTGTGCAATTTAAGGCTAAAACAGTAGTTTTAGTTTTAATTTTATATGATTGTCAATTTAACTCCTAAGGTTATTAAAATTATTTATTTTTTTATATTATTTGTCATCATTGATATGGATAAAAAAAAAGTGAATGGTATTTTATGAAAATAAATAAAGATATCAAATATTTTTTATAAAGTTAAATATAATGTAATTATGTTTCAGAAATTAAAGTTAGGATTTACTAAAAAGAATTTGATAATCCTCTCACAAGTTAGAATAATTATATTGAATGAGAGTATTTTTAAGAGCTAACTTTTAACCAGAATGATTATAGTAGTTTTTTTCTGAAACATTTTTATGTGTTGTTATCACCTACCTTAATTGAGAACTATATCTTATCCTAATTTTCATATATTGAGCATTTAATTTTTTATTTCTTTTAAAGATACTTTATTACTTTAATTTATCAAATTGCTAAAAAAAGTCATTTTAGACTGTCTAAGATCACTCTCCTTTTATTTTAATCTTATATTTGTTTTTGTTAATTGCTTACATCTTTCAATCTATTTGTTTCATCTTTATTTTTAAATTAAATTTTAATATTATTTTTAAAAGTATCCTAAAAATAACCTTATCTCATAATATAAATTAATTATCATAAATCTTAAATATATTTTATATGATAAATATTTATTCATTACAAATTTTAATTATAATATAATTTTTATATTCAAATATCTATTAATTATAAATTTTTGTTATATAAAATTAAAATTTATCCTATGCAAGTCAAAATACTAGTCAAAATAATTTCTCATATCGAATTAAGTTTTTTTTAATAAAAGTTATATATTTTTATAGACCGCAAATATTCTTGACTAGAGCCTGATAATATCAATATTATTTTATTTGAGATCTCGATTAAGTTAAATTTTTTTAATGGTGTAATTGAATAAATAAAAAAGAAAATAGAAGAAAAAAAACACACACATAATAATATTTGTTTTATTGAAAAAAAGTAAGAAGAAAAAAGAGAAAACATAGTTTTTTCTTGAAAATTTTTAATTTTTTATACTTATATTAAATGAAAACTTTAGGAAAAAAAAATTTCGCCACTTTCTCACCATTAGTCCATTATATAAAAAAAAATATTGCTATCAGTGCTCTTAATATATAAATTATAAGCGAGCATAACTTTTTTTTATAAAAATATGATTCTATGCTTTTCATTAAAAAAATTATTATTATTAAACCAATATCTTTAACATTTGACTGTAAAAAATGGCGTAATTATATATATATATATATAGTAATAAAAACCGTTACATAAATTGTGTTTTTTATTAAGTAATTTAAGTTTTAAATTTTAATTAATTATTTAATATAAAATAAATTATGTTAGAAAAAAAATATTTATTTTATATATATTTATGATAATAAAAATTAATCTCGACTTTCAATAAAAATTATTTCATACCAATATTTCGTTGGAAAAAAAAAATTCTGGTTGAAGCTTGGAAGTGTAAATTGAATTTAAAAGTTAAAAGGAAAAAAGGTGGGGCTCCAATTTAAAAAGAGAGGGTGAAGTTGAAGTATCTGGTGGGCGGTGAAGGGGGCATGAGTGGCTATGAGGTTTACTCGTGAAGGCCCTAACAATCAATGACCTAACCTTAAAAAGTTATCAACTCTCGCCACGTGTTGCTTTAGAGTCCCATCCAATCAAATGCCATCCACGTGGCATCTTTTTTTTCTTCTATGTTCATTGCCAGCAACCAAAATGCTCACACGTGCACCCCTAACGTAATTGTCTCCTTTTTGTTTTGGTAAATAATAACTGTTCTACCTACCTCTAAATTCTACCATGGATAAATGGATATACATGATTCCAACACAGTATGGATTTTTAGTCAATTGACTTGTTGAAGACAAAATGTTAGTATATTTTTTATCATATTCTTTTGAATATTTTTTATTATTAACTAAAATTTACTAATAATTTTAAATTTTTATGATTCTTATTTTTTGTTTTGAGTCTTTTTTTCTTTCTAATTCTGTAATTTTTAACCAGTTTTAATTAATAATATTAAAAACGTATATTATTAACACTTCTATTAAACCGAATAGAGAAGCCAAAAGCTTTTCACGATGATCATGTGATGTGTTATTTGTACACTTTTTGTGATTTCCATTGTATACAAGTTAGTCAAGGACAATCCACAATTATAAGCGAGAGAAAAAAACGATAAGATGTAACGTTTTCAGACAATAATGCATGTATTGAGATTAAAAACAACAGAGGAAAAAATATTTATCAACTCTTTAAAATTAGCTCTAAAGTGGGTTTTTTTTATGGGTTTCGTCTTTTTCAAAACTTAGATATGATTCCTCATTTATTTTTTACTTTTACTTTTAATAAATTTTTTGTCCTTTTGCGGTCTAACTTTGTATGTCAGATTCTTTAGTGGATAGTGATGATATTCCTCTTTTATGTGCATTTAATTTGTTAAAAAGATATATAATATATGTATTTTTGTATTGTATGTTATTTGATGGTTAATGTACATGATAAGTAATTTTATGTTGTATCTTGTATGATGTGATATGTATTAAATAAAATAACATAAATTTTACTATAAAATCTTAAATATATTAGTAACATATTGACGATACAACAAAGGAGAGACACCTCCATGATGGAGGCGCATCCCCTGATGCCACTAGGCGTAGGGCCTAGCAGCACGAGGTCACCACAAGGTCATCGTAATGGCGACGACAACACGACAATGCAACGCAACCTCGCTAGAGTTGACCAAAAGAAAAAAAAAATAACAAGAAGGGGAAAGATGATGATGAGAACATTTAAATAAATTAACAATGAAATAAATAAAATAATAAACAAAAAGGAACAATAACAGCCCATACGGCCCTCACCGACATCCAAGGTACGGAGAGAGAGGTTTAAACAAGAAGACACATATGAAAAAAGAAAAAAAAAAGGTGTGAGATAATGAAAAGTGAGAAAACAAATCAAACACACCTTTAGTGATTTCATGCGACAAAAAGATGAGAGTAATTAAGTATCTACTCTACATATCTCATAATTAATAAGTTAATTACATATACTTAAATAAAATTTAGTTACTCTTACAATCAAATAAAAATGTTTAATCAAACATTATGAAAATCACAATGTTACATAGATTGGTATTTTCGATCCACATTGAATTGATTTATGAATACTCCTAGATAATAGTTTACCAAAGTCAATTATAAACATTCTATTTATAGACTATAATTAAATCACATTCATGGTGATTGTGATTGGATTGTGTGATAGTACATTTTAATTGTATCCATAAAATAGGAGTATACTAAAGGGATATTGCTCAATTATTTAACAAGATGTATAAGTTATTATAAACTTGATGTTTATCTTTAATTTCTACAAATAAAAAGAATATGAAGTTTTATTAAGGGATTGACTACGTGCAAATGTGATAAATGAGCCCCATTTATCCATAATTCATCCATAAGTAAATCCATCCAATACAAAAAAAAAAAACAATGATGGATCTAATCCATCCATTTAATAAATGGATGGTTAATGATCTATCAATTAATTTTTAAAATTCAATGGATCCTCTAGTCAATACTTAATGAGTCAAAATTAATCCAACTCAATAATTAAAGAATTTGATGATAGTTTTTCAACGAATGTTGACCATGATTTCCCTACTGTCATCAACCTAGGTTTTTACAATGAATGTCGGTCGATGATATTTTTAGATCAATGTTAGTTGAGGCAATTTATCGATTGTGGTTGGTCATAATTTTTTCGTCTAATGTTGATCGTATTTATTTTTTGGCCAAAGTTGATTAGGTTTTTTTTAGTCGAAGTTGGCCAAAATTAATTTTTTATTGATATCGTCCATGATGTTTGTTGTCTAATGTCGACTGATAATGTTTTTCAATTGAAATTGATTGAGACTACTTTTTGGTTGTCATCAGCTAAGGTTTATTTTGTTGATGTTGGTTAGTGTTATTTTTGGGTCAACATAGGTTGAGGTTATTTTTTTGGCCGGCATCATCTCGAGTTCTTCTAATGGATATTGACTAATGATTTTTTTTAGTCGATATCTCTTAAAGTTATTTTTCAACTGACATCGATTAATTTTTTTTTTTTTGTTGAAGTTGGTTGAGACTATTTTTTTTTTACCCAAGTTACACAATGATATTGATTGGGCCACAAGTTATTCTAAAATAATTCGTGACAACTTAGTACTCCTTTATGTAGGATGGCTAAGGAAAATCAGTTATGTAACCATGCCTTCGGAATGCACCGATTTGCTAAGGCCCCGTTCGGGGAGGATGCCAGTTTCTGATTTATATAGTTTTGAAATGTTATTTTAAAACAAAAAGGTGTTTGGCAAAATCTGTTTTGAGTTTAACATATCTAGTTAAATTGTAGCCTAACAATATTAATATATAATAATAATGTTAATAATTAAATAATATAGAAATAATATTACCCTGGAAATTGCCTTGGTGAGGCAAAATGACCAAATGAGGTTAATTTTACAATAGGATTTAAGATTCAACCAACCGATTTTTTAATCTTAAATCCTATTTTTGAGCTACTTAGAGGCGTTTTTTAGAAAAATGAGTTGATTAAATCGTCTTTGGGAATTTGCTCGGGGATTCCTCATTCAATTTCCAGCATTTTGACACTCCTATCAAAAGTTATACCCGTTTCATTTTCCGTACAGAAAAGCATTTCGCCATTAAGATTGACGAAATGCACTGCCTGCGCTGCCACGTGTGCCAGCTGTGTCGCCAGTCAACCTGGCGGAACTTGATTGGCGAGTCCACCACGTGTCGCGTCCCGACCATGTTTCGCCAACCTCCTTGACAAAATACCTTTTAAAAAAAAGATCCCTCTGGAATTAGTTTCAAAAGAGACCACTTTTGAAAAATAATTTGTAAAATTAACCCTATTTGATCAATTTGCCCAACCAATAATAGCAACCTAACACATGTTTTTCGTTGAAAACAACCATCTCCCACTGATTTCAGATTTTCTAATCTCCACAACACCAATATGATCTTGAACTGAAACCTTCCCTCAAATCCATTTGAAACCCAATCTGAAGTATTCAAACACCCCATTTTCGACAAAAGCTCCAAACTTTTGCATCTTTTTAATACCCACTAACATTTTCAGCGTTCTTGATGTGTCATTATTTTATCCCATTTTCTTAACTCTTTTTGCACCATTTTAATTATTGATTAGTTTTAATTGTCAAATTAATTAGACAGTTTTATTATTTGGGCTCATTCAGCTAATTTGATGTTTTTAATCTAATTTCAGGAATTAATGAAGCATTGAGCTTAATCCGGATTTTGGTTGTGGACTTAAAGAGGGCAAATAAAACAACATTTACCTTAGTTAATTTCTAATTAGGAGATTGCAATTTTATTTTATGTTGTTCAATGTTTATTTCGTTTTGGGCCAGAATAATGTAATAGGGCCAGTGACTTTGAGTGACCCATATAAATAGTAGCATTGGGATTCGTGTAAGGGGGATTCTATTATTCAGAGCATGGAGTTTTAGGGTTTTACGTTTTTAGCTTTGTGTTATTGTTCACGTGAATGCATTTCTCCATTTTCTGCCTTCAATTGCAATTTTGTTTTTGTTCCTTCTTATGCTTTTAGCTTCATTTGCATTTTCTGCCTTTAGCTTCATTTATGTTTCTGCTTCTGGTTTCATTTACGTTTTCTGCTTTTGTTGAACTTATGGAAGGCTAAATTTCTAGTGTTGTTTCCCTCTGAGGATGAAGCATCTCTTTGAGGTTCTGTTTTTAATGTTGCTCTTCTATCGGTTTTCCCTTCACCAATTAACCCACATGCGTTCTGTTAATCTGTGCATGTTTCGTGTTCGATTAATTGTTTCTATGCTTAAATTGCGTTCGTGCTTAATGAACAAGGGATTAATTGGTGTATATGTTGCTTAATCACATATTGATAATCCTAAATTGATTTTCGCTTAGTAAATTAAATTAGGGTTGGATTAAGTGGTTAACTGTTAGGGGTGAAATCCTCATAACCTAGGATAAGAGAATGACTTCTGAATCAGAGAAAACAACACGTTTTTACTACTATTAATTTTGTATTCCAATCTGCTTGTTCTTAAATTCACAAAACAAACACCCCCAATTGTTACTGTTATAACGAAGCATATTATAAACATTTGGTTAGTCATTGCTCATTGGAAAACGACCTAGGATCACTTCCTAATTATTGCATTCTAATGTTTATTTGATTCAGGTACGACCTCGATCAGTTTCATTGCAGTACTTCTGAAACACTAGAGCAGAAGAATATAGAGCAAGATCTGACCTTTGCACAAAAGGGTCTTCAAATGTGTGGCATCGAGTTCCAAAGCGTGGTCACAATCTTGAAGGGCGTCGTGAAAGAATTTCAATTTGGACCTTGTTTTTTCGCGGTTGCGTAGGACTATGAAGAGTGATCTGTAGAGCTTTTGAAAGTGGTCGTCCTTGGTTGTGCGCATTTTGACAAGTGGCGTTGTGGTCATCTTCCTCAAGGACGAAGATCACATGTGGGTGGCATTGTGGTTGCCATTTGGATGAAGCGTTTTTTCTTCTCGTGGAGAGTGTTTTAGATGAAGAAGACGTTGTTGTTGGCGACGGGGTCGGTAGTGTAGCCATCCTTGGGTTAGGGATGGGCAGAAACCTGAAAGGATCACAAAGCTGGTTGAACTTTGATTTGGGAATAATGATTTTTGTGTTTGAATTTGAAATTGTTATACGATGAATTTAGATTTGGGGATTGGAAAATCATTTTGTTTAGCTTGAATCTTTCTTGGGACATATCAATTTTTTGTGGTTAAAAGCGGTCATAATATATTTAGGATTTTTTAAACAAGTTATTCAAATAATTTAGAGTAAATTAGGGTCACATCTCTTTTGAGGATAAAATTTGTTACACTCAATCTTTTTTTTTTTTTTATCATACATAATATTTTCTTATTTTTTTACTATCTATTCTTTTATTATCTATTATACTGTGACTTCGGGGACCACGCCACACCCAACAAGAGCACCAGTGGGAGCTTCAAGGTCACATTTGTTGTTTTCACCAATTATTAATAGTGTTCGGCATATTATCATTAGTGTTATGCTTGTGTCATTATTTTTTTAGTTTTAAGACCAAAAACTGTACAATAATTTTTTATTTTTTTAATACATTTTATTATGTTTAATTATTTTTTTTATATTACATAATTTTATAATGAAACACGATAAAATAAAACAATAAATTTATTTTATTTATTTTTAGCTGACAATAACTTCTAAAAATTTTAAAACTAAAACTCTAACATTTAAAATTAAAATTGAATTGAATTTTTAATAGTTTCAAAATTATAAATAGAAAACCATCCTGTACGATTGGATTCCTATGGGGCCTAAAACGTTGTTAAATATGTGGCCTTCTCAACTTTCACTTGGATTTTAGAATTTGAAGAGTCGATGAACAAAGGAATTGCCACCTGTTTTAGATGAATGTCCTATAGTTCTGTTTCTAGTTGTACATTGTGGCCACTTGTCAGTATCAGCAAGAAAAAAGATGAATGTCCTCTCGTTCTGGTTGTAGTTGCACTTTGTGGTCATTTGTCAGGGGTTAAACAGGTATGGTTAGAGGTTGGAAATCAACAAACTAAATTTTCTCTTTTGTGAATTTAAAATAAATATTATGCAAAAACAAAAAGTAGATGTAGAGAACAGAATAATAACAACTAAGTTTTTATATAAAAACGGTCAAATTAAATTACTCTTTTGCTTCTTAATCTTATAATTTGATCTTTCATCTTTTAAATTGGTTTAATTTACTTCTTTATCTTTTAAGTTTGGTTCAATGTAATTTTTGTTTGCTTAGAATTAACGTTATTAATAATTTTAACATAATAACGTTAAAAATTGTCTCAACAATATTTTATTTTTGTAGAGTTTCCCCACTCGTAATTAATATAATAATAGTTAAAAATCGCTACTATAACATTTAAAATTTATAAAAATTAAAAATTCCTTTGGGAAGAATTAGTCCGTTGTCGTGCTAAATTTCTCTTATTTTTTCCATAAATTTTAAAGTTAACTGAGAGTTACTGTATATAGATATAACTAGAGGTTATTTTAAAATACATCAATAATATATCTTATTAACATATTCATATTAAAAAATAAATATTTATAGTTAGAAAATTCCATATATATATATATATATATATATATATATATATATATATATATATATATATATATATATATATATATACACGAAGAATGCTAATATCTATTTTAGTTGGAATGCATTAGCATTTAATACAAAAAAATTAGACTATAAAATCATGAGTTATTTTATTTTTCAAAATTTGATTCAAGGATATTATCATATTTTATTATTTTATTTAATTTTATATATATATATATATATATATATATATATATATATATATATATATATATATATATATATATATGAGTGAGTGTGTTAGTTAAGTATGAGTGTTAGTTAGGTTTACAAGTAAAAATTAATCATGCATAAAAGTGATAGATACTTTTTGCATTAATAACATAGTGAAAAAATAATATCATGTTTGTCTAATTATGTAATTATATATGTTAAGTATTGGATGAGTAAAAAAGGAAGACCTGATTATAAATGAAAAAAAGCTTGAAAAGTCTAATTAATACAATTGAAAATTAAGAGAATAAAATCATACAAATATAATATTAAAAACTTATCAAGAGAGTGTAGTTGAGTTGGTTAAATATAATATTGCAAACTCTTTAGTATTGTTTTTGATTTCTACGAATAAAAGAAAAATATTAAGAATTTTTTTATTGATTATAATATTAAGAACTAAAAATATATTATTGATTAAATTATAATTTTGGTCCTTTATTATTCTTAATCTATAATTTTGGTTGCTCTATATTTTTTCTTGCAATTTTGGTCTCTTATTTTAAAAAAATTCAAAATTTTGGTTTAAAATTCAATTTTGTACACACTTATTTCTTTTAATTTTATATTTTAATTAATTAAATTAATTTTCATATTATCTTAAGTGAATATGTTAAATCTAGAGTTGAATTGAACCAAAATTAAAAAAAAAACATATGAAAAATTGAGGATTTCACAAAAATTATAATTTTTTTATAACAAGGAACCAAAATGGAAAGAAAAATAATAAAAAAAATAAAATTGTGAATTTAAAATTAGTTGACCAAATTTGCAGTTTAGCATATATTATTAAACCTATATTCATTAAATATGAAAATTTTTGAAATGTAAAATTTTGAATATATTTTTTATTTTTACATAATTGAAATGTATTATTTTTTTTCTCAAACGTAGATTCAAATAAATTTAAATTTATGATGATAACTTTATAAATCAGTTATACATAATTCAATGTGATTTTTTAATATTAATTGTGCATATATTTAATGTAAAAAGACATCTACATAGATTTAAATGTCTCACCCTTACTTGAAATAAAAAAAATATCACATTTCAATTTTAAAGGAAAAATATATCTTAGTTTTTTTTTTTTTAAAAGCAATAGAAAACCGTAAATACTCTTCTGTCTCATTGATTGATGTTGTGTTTGGTAGCGAACCGACCGTATATCAGGATTCAAAGAGGAAAAGATTGCTATTGCAACGCTTAATGGCTAATGCACGTGATGAGACTTTTGTGTTTTTTTATAAAAAAAAAATAAAGAATAAGTGTTTGTAAAAACAAAAAGTGAACTCACTCCAAAGTCCTAACGTCATCCTGTTTAATAGTATGTCACAAATACCTAAATGCTTAGGTTATTTAATATAAGAAAAATATAAAATGAAATAACTAATATATATATATATATATATATATATATATATATATAAATATTTATATCAAGTTATTTTTAACTGAAAATAAAAAAGATGCATGTAATCTTTATAAACAAGGTAAGGAAAATAAAAAAAAAGGATAAGGAAAATAATTGTTAGTCTCATTCTTTCATTTTCTTATGGTTGAGACAATATATTTTTTTTTCTCATTTTTAAAGCATTTTAAATAATGAAGATTTATAGTGAAAAATATTTTCTACTTAACCTTTTGATTTATTTCTTTCTTACATTTTTATTGTCACAACAAACAAGACCACTACATATCCAAATATCATAGGACTCGCTTCGTATGGACATGTTTTTGCCATTGTTACTTTGAGGTTTTACTCTTCATTCATTTTTAAATGAGCGGTTTTACTCTTTCGTCACTCTCTTGTATATTCCTACAAATGGAAATGAGAAAAATGTGTAGTCCACAATCCAAACAAGGAAACAAAGAGAAATGGACCAGTTGGTGTCATAATTTTAACTGTACCTCTTATAAAATATATAGATCAATATATAGACCAAATTCTTCTTAAAACATCATTACCAAAAAAAAAAAATCTTCTTGAGACATTTGTTTTCAATATTTTAACATATAAAAAGAAAGTTTACGTAGTTTGTATAAAGTATTAAATTTAAATCTCATTTACGCTATTGTAAAAAAATAAAAAATAAGGTGAGAGAATGTGATCCAAAACAAATTAAATTATTTGTACATTAAGATTGCAAGAACGAATGAGATCTCCTGCAGTATTTATAATAATCACTATCCTGCTTGATTGTTATTTTATAATTTAAATATTGAATAATATTTCATTTGCAAAAATATCTTATTTTACTGTATTACATAGATTACAAAATGTATACAAATATGATATCATATATGAGTTTAATGTTTATGTATTTGTTATTAATCTTAAATTATTATTTGAATTATTTTAAAAGTTAATTAATTTATTCTACATAATGAGTTTAATTGAATGATTTGTAAATTTTCTTTATAAGTATTTGTACATAAACTTTTTTTTATCCATAATGTATAACACTAGCTTCATACATTTACAGTATCAAAATGCCTCATTGGGTAACATCGAAGACCGACATTAACTGTCGGTGGCTTGATTACATTAATTAGGGAAAATATCTGGGTACGTATATAGAACCCTCTAGAACTTCAACTTCAACAAATATGCCATAAGTTTTATTTAGGAGAAAAGCAATTAATAAAATGAGCACAAAATATCTTCATACTTAATGACGTGTAATCAAACTGCACCTGATATTATTCTTATGTTTTTTTTATATTAAAATTTAGATTAAGCAACTACATGATATTTGTGTCTCCGTACAATTGATTCGACTGTTTTTATATATATTTATAGGTAAAAACTAATTTTGTCTTAACTTTAAATTTAAAACTAATTTGGTGACAAAAGTAATATATTTGTAAAAGATATTTTTTTTCTAAATTTTAATTTAAAATTAATTTTAAATAATTATTAAATTAAATAAGTGATAAAAATAGAACATTCATAATATAAACTGGACTCATTATAATAAAAAATATCAAGTCTCATAAAATACCTTGACATTACCTTATATGTGTGTACGTATTTTCAAATATGAGATTGCATATCGTGATGATATATGCGTTGTGACTAGATATCAGTGAGACAGATGCCGTAGGCTTTGATATCATTGAGATATATGATTTAGACTATGGTGAGAGTGAGTTGGTTGGTATTTCTTCAATGGTGAGTGACCTAATTTTCTAAGACACAAGAACTAAGGAAAAAACACAGTATTTATTTATTTTATTTTCATTTTTTTATCTTTATCTCTTTCTCCATTTTGTTCATATTATTTGTCATATCAATTATTATATCTTTCTTTTTTTTTTCTTTTTATCTTTTTTTTATTGATACACCCTAAAATTAGGATGTGCATTTATCACTACTATACACCCTAAAAGAAACCAGGTAAACTTACACCTACATATTTTACATGTACACCTGTCATCCATTTAGAAATTTGGTTAATTATGAGTATAAAAATTATTAATTTTATTCTTAAAATGCTTAAAAGTAGATAACATGATTATACATAATTATTAATATACTAGTCTGTAACCCATGCATACGCACGGGTCGATTGCAAATTTTTTCGCATGTATGCTTATTTGTTTTGCAAAACAGAAATAAAATGAAAGTTAATATGCAAATTAAAATAGATTAAACATTGATAATATATTTGATGTTCAAAGTCAAATAAGTAAATTAAAAGAAACTACATAGTTGACAAATTGTTTAGGAAAGCAAGAAAGATTGACAAATCAAAGTACATAAATTGAATTCAATCAATATCACTGTCATCTCAATCTTTCTTGCGGTGGATAATAATTTCCCATATTTTCTCCCTACGCCTGTACTAGAAGGAGACCTCATCACCGTGGGAGAAATCGCTATCCGCATGGAATTGATACCATGGTTGTACAACATATTTGTGCCCAATTCCAATGTCAATGGCCACAAGATTCCATTGCAATGGAGGTCCAAATCTTCTAAGGATGGTCATGTGTTGATCGCAGGCACTAAGATGTGTGATGGCACAATTTGGAAGTCTTTAGAGGGAAAAAAAACAGGATTATATATAAGCAGAAATTTGTATGAGGAACAATGAACAACTTTTGATGGTTACCAGTGGTTGTGGTGCACCAAGCATCGACTGTGTGATTTCAAGCGTCCAAATATACTCTCTTGAGGTCAGCTGTGGTCTTCCGCAGGTCTGGTGCTCTAGTGAGGGAGTGAAATGAAGGTCGAATATGGATTTGTTTCCGCATGCCAAGAAGTTAATGGTGATAGATTAAAAAATTCCTAAATCTTTTCTGAACTGGTTTAGTCCTTTAGCAAAGTAGACTTTTTGCCGATGCTGTCTTAGTCTGATTTGGTATGTTGTTCCATCATATCTGAAGCAGGCAAAGTCAGGGTATTCTGGTGCCCATTGCTCGTGGTAAAAAGAAGGCACTTCTATGGTGTCTTGCAAAAAAACATAGTAAGAAAAAGAAAATGAAACTACACGAATGAAAGAACCAAAAAAACAAAAAGAGTGGGTATATAAGATTACCCTATCATTGTGGAATGGTGTTGCGAACTGCATGATTAATGGTTTTCTGTTAACCGGATATTGAATCTGCAGTGAGATAGAATGGAAAAATTAAAACCAAGTATGGTACTGAAAGAGAAAATTTTAAAATATCTGGACAATGACAACAACACAATAAAATCAATGAATGTATCATGCAATGACTAAAAGCAAATATGTCAAAAGTTAAGAAATAGCAAAGTTTAGCAGTATTTGTACTACCGTAAATGCCTTTATAATCTTTTCGATCAAATGTTGAGAGTGATAGTCATGCTTAAGTTAGCAGATTTAATAGTGTATTTTGGAATTAAACATTTAGATGCACAGAGGCTGCTGGGATGAAGTGGCATTCGGTTGGAATATAGGTTTAAGAATGAGAACATAAAAGGTATAGCCAAGTTTTGGGATTGTTTTGGTTTGGGAGAGAGTAAGCAATCTTAAAATTTGTTGCACTATGTCTGTTTTCTGCTCTGGTTACATGTTAGATTTCTCATATGATAAAATAGAGTAGGAACTATTATTTTGGGAACTAATACTTCGTAGATCAGTTAGTGGTTAGATTAAGTTAGTGATTGGTTTGAGAATAGTTTTTTATGGTGGTAGTATGAAGTAGGAACTTTAGTCCAGGCAATATTTCTGCTACCCTGTTATCTATACAGTGGTGAACTATTGTATCAAGTTTTGCACACTGCCATTTTTTATTCTCCTAAAACTCTTCTTATTCCTATTCTACATATTATAGGTATGAAGCAGGAACTTCAGTTGAGGCAATATATCAAGTTTTGTCATACTCCTATCACACATGATTTGTGCTGCAAGTTTCTTATCCTCTTCGAATTTTGAACGCGGTAAAAAGTTTTGCTCTAGAATTACAATGTGCAATTATTTATTAACATGACAAATCAATATAGGCCCAAATGTGGAAGTTAAGCAACATGATTGACTAACTAAAAACAATTGAGTTAAAGAGTAAGTCTTAAAAATAGCTTCTAACATCATAAACCCTTCAAAATCATGAGCTACACCTAACAGGAAAAATCTATCAAAATCAAACCAATTGAGAAAAAAAGAAATACCCAGGACAAAGCGGGTCTGGACTCAATTTTGTTCCCTTTGGTCAATATAACCCTTTTATTTGTTGATAAAAAACATAAATTGATTAGTCTCAAATTTATAGTTTAGATAAATTTAATTCATTTTGCCCTAAACCAAAGGGAACTCTAATTAATTTATGTATGACCTATATCAGTTCTTCAATCTGAGTCACTAATAAATTTTAAAAAATAATGCAATGTGGATTTCATGCTAGGGATCCTAGCAGGAGTATATTCTATCTAATTACTCTCCATCAGTGGCATATTGCAAATTAGGACCAATATATAGTACTATATTGCAGATTAATATCAATAAACAGAAGAAACAAAAAAAAATAATTCCCTATTTTTTGTTTGGCAATCAAAGGATAACAAAACTAAATTTCCAACACCTATTTATATATTGTTTGTTGTTAAATTTTAAAGTAAAACTTGATAATATGAATGAGTCAAAATATATCCATGCATGCATTGAAAAGATGAACTAAGTAAGAAGTTTTGGTTTGATACATAGAAGAAAATATGAGGAGAGAAAGAAAACCTAAGCATGTATTGAAAAAAACGAGGGAGAACTTTGGCAACCCAGATGATAAGTTTGGTCACAGTACCATATTGACATTTAAAATTTTAATAGATCAACGCAGAATATAGTTAAGGGAATTTGAATATATATTCAAAATAATTTCAGAAGGTAACTGAGTTATTCCTTTTAGACTTGCCTTGCTTGAAACGGATGATAAGTCTGAAGTCATACTTGTCTCGCTTGAGGCAGATGATGAGTCTGAACTCATGCTGGCAGCTGTCTGAGTGTTGGTTTTTTCCGAAATGAAGGAGGAGTGGATGTCTGGAGAAGAAACGCTGTTTGGAGAAGAATTGTTGGAGTGACGTAGTGGTTGGTGAAAACGTGTAACTAGCAGCATATGAATGAATTTGGGAATTGTAGGCTCTGAAGATTAGACATGGAGAGTCATCTGAATCGTTGTGAATGTATCTCTGGTAGTGCAGGGAGTTGAAGTGTTTTTTTTTTTTGTTGCTGAATGTCACAACCAATATTGATATTTATAAAAATGCAGGGAAAAGAATGTATTACAAAAAATTATCATGATTATGTAAAAAAAACGTTTTAAATTATGTGATTGATAATAATTAGATTCATATGACATTTGGAACAACATATATTTAATATTAGTGGTCTTAACAAAACAATTATACATATTCTAAACATATAATTTCAGAAGACAATTTTTTTTTATTAACCAAAACTTTTTTTACAAAATTAGATGATTATTTAACTATATACATATGTATATCAATGTTATAGAAAATTATTGTGAGTTGCGGTTGATTGTAAATTTTCTTTTTATTAAAGGAATTAATTAAAATTGCATGTTAGTGCCAAAACACTAAACTAATTAGTGTTGCTTAAAATAAACGAATTGGCATTAAAATAAATAAGAATTTTTAACGATGGGCTTAATCAACGTTGCATGTTTGGTAGTGCATGATTAAATTTTTTTGTGCCTAATGATTTATTTGTGCATAAAAGAGTTTCTTTGCATGATACCTTGTGTTGATTCAGAACTTAGATGCTCTCATGAATACGATACAATCACTTATAGATAGAGATAAATAAAAGTTAAATGGAATCAATTAATGTAAAGCAATATATTTTACATGGAAGATGGTTCATATAGTTTCTTACTATGATAATTCCTACATTGTGAAGTAGAGTCCATAGTTGCTTGTGGAAGGGGCTGAGCCTGAGGTTGTCGTTTTTGATTTATGATTCGTTTCCTGTTCATTCTGGCTTTTGCTGAATTAGACTTGTTCATAAATTGGTACTTTTCCATGGTGTTAATGACAATTGTTGACTTGATCGAGTTATAAATTAATGAGAAAATGGTGATTGAAATCAACTAAGAAATGATACATTTAAATATGAAATGCATGCAAGACATTTTGAAAATCAGAGAAATGGACAGCTGAAGGCCTAAAACAATAGTTCAACATTGACAGTGGGAAAATGGGCCATATAGGAATGATGACACTTGCATGTAGAGGCATCAATTGGTGAGAATAATCGAAAAGCTAATATGAAAGATGTTGTGTGTGCAGGAGTAGGTTGTCAATCTAGAGAGTTGTATTTTTTTAATCACATGTATAGCATATATCATTCAACTTGATGCATGTTTTTTTTTTCTTTGGAGGATCTAGAACAAAATACGACAGAAACAACTTAAGGCAATCCTAAACCAAAACAACTTTTTGTAAATTTGAGTAATTAAGATTGTGTTTATTGCTGAATCAGGCTTGTTTCTATATTGATATTTTTCATGTTCTTAATGTCTATTGTTGTACTTCACCAAGATACAAATTAATAAAAGAATCGTCGGTGAAACCAATCAAGACATAGGTTATTTAAATCTGAGACGGATGAAACAAATATAGAAGATAATAGAAATGGCTAGCTGAGGGACTAAGTGTATAGTTCAACATTGACAGTTGCAAAAATTGGAGATATAGGAATGATGATACTTGCATGTAGAGCCATGGCTCGCTGACACTTGGGCAAAAGGTAATATCAAAGATCTTGTTTGTGCAGAAGTAGGCAGAATGGGTTTTGGTAAACTTCACAAAAAATCTCCTTCCTTTATTTGACATTATGATGAAAAAAGTGTATCATATTTTTTCTGGTTTTATCGTATCATGTGCTATTGCTCGAATGAGCGGTCAATGCTATTTGCGTTAGGAGCAGTTGACAATTGAATCCAATATTTCCCATGATATGGTTTTTGCAATAGTGTGGTAATAACTCGTTATATTTAGTTTTAGAGATGATAAAGAATGCAATTTAAATTGCACAATATCAACACACGAAATTAACTTTTGGCTCCACGCTACAAACGCATAACAGATTCCAGTGCTAAGTTAACATATGTAGAGCTTTAAGCAAGATGTTATGGAGAACTTGAAACGAGAAGCTACCATATCACACAAAAGGTGTTTTTTTTAAGGAAAAAAGGGTGTAGTAATTCATTCTCATGATTTAATTGTGTCAATTAATATCAATTATGGTCACGATGAAATAAACTACAATTTGTTAATAATGACTTTGTAATCGGCTTTAGAACTGATCAAAGATATAATTGAAATTGCACAATGTTAACACACAAGATATCTAAACAGGGAAAAGTTAATTTCGGCTTCCACATTAGGAACCCATAACATATGTCTAGGCTGACAAAATGTCAAACAGGAACAGTACATGAAAAAAACATCAATGTTTCAAACAATTCCACGACTTGCAAATAATAGAGTCTAAAGAACGCAAAAAAAAAAATTGCAAGTAACTACATTCATTCAATTTGATCATGTCTTGCTAATTTGTTAGATGAAAGTTGGGCGGGTGAAATTTGAGAGCTTTTTGGTTCATCATCACATTCATCAGATGTCATCCGCTTTGTTGGTGTTAATGGAAGGTCCAGAAGTGGATCTTGATCTGCTGTGACAGACACAGTTTGCTGCATAACACTTACATTGATCAATAACCTAAATTTGAAAATAGAGGTAGCGAAGTTTTTCAATGAGATTCTACCAACACATATTAGATTTGGAAAACATTGTCACAGTGTCAACTTACAGGTTCAAGTTGGGAAGGATCATCGGAGTCAAGGATAGGAAGATGGACCTTGGAACATGCCTGCATAAGATATAAGTTGAGGGTAACAGATATGACAATAATGCCTTCAACATGCTTTACAAAACATTACCTCAACATCAGGCAGCATGTCCACCACAACATTGATCAAATATAAGTCATTTGAGTATCTAAGAACAACATCATTGTCAAAATTTGGTTGAACTTTGACTTTGAATGCAAGGACATAACCGAGCAACTTATCAAGGGCTTGAGAAGAAACATTTAAATCAACATCACCCTCCTTGAGCAAAGGAAAAAAATTC
This sequence comes from Glycine max, assembly GCF_000004515.6. Lineage (NCBI taxonomy): Eukaryota > Viridiplantae > Streptophyta > Magnoliopsida > Fabales > Fabaceae > Glycine > Glycine max. Next base: position 9,814,157 of record NC_038249.2, on the reverse strand, counting down.
CATAGTTAATATCTATAATCAAATTGGATAGCAAACTAATAAAACATTATTCAAATATTAAAAATCATTGTATGATAATTTGGTTAGGTACTGCTATTTCAAGCCTGTTAACTTCATTAGTTGATTGCCCAATCAGCTCAGTACATTCACGGTCCCAGAGCAAAATTTTTGTGCTTTCCTCCTTGTAGTTGACCATTACCTCAAGTCTATACCTGACAATGTACATAAGAGTGTAAAAAAGAGTGATAAATAAAGATGTCAACAATCAAGCACGAGTGAAATAACCTCAGTACAAGTTGATCATTATATTTGCCACATGTGCATGTGAATGTCGCTGTCTCAACATCAATTTTTTTGTAGCACTGAATGCAAGCGCTGGATAACACCATGAATGGTTATCCATAATAATTCTATTAATGGTGTTGACAGTAACACAAACAATTTCCTAGAAAAAAACATAGGGGTCACATTCCAAACCAACTGGTGGAGCCATTGAATAAATAGCAGCACTTTTATTGCAGTTTATAGACTTTAGTTACCAGGACTTTTCATCAGACTTTCCATTGAACTGAATAAATAGTAAACATAAATAACAGTGTTACCTCAGAAATGTTGTTAATCTCAGAAATGGTCTTTGCCTTAGCTTTTCAAAGAAATGCATCCTTTGACGACAATTGACTTGAACCTGAAAGCTGCGAACTCCCCTGGCCACTAGGTGCCAAAACTGACAGGACCTCAATGCCTAAATTAGAAAGCCTATATACATAGAATAAACCAAAACCGTGGGAAAAAATAATCGACACATGTAATTCAGAAAGTTTATAAATACAGGACCAAGCCCATGACTAAAAAACCTCTCGTTGAATTCTTGAATTTCAAACACAGGTTCATTGATCAATAATTTTGAGGACTTCAACGAATTACTGTCTGAGGGTGGATAGGATCCTACATTTGTGACAAAAAGAACACATAAGATGTTATTTAATAAGCACAAGAATTGACAAATTTGACATGATGCTATACCCTGAACTTCTTTAATTCGAGCATGAGTCAATATAATAATGATGGGAACATCATTTTCAGCCTCATTCAAGTACTCTAAGAACTGCAAGCAATAAGTATCCCACAGAGTGCAAGACAGTATTTGGCCACTACGACAAATAAACAATGGTCAATGCATCAGTTTATAATCATCAAATACATATAGCAATTGAACATTATACGAATTAAATAATGATGGCAGTAACAACATATAATAATTTTAAAAACCATAATTCGTCAAAAGGTCAATTGCACAACATAACCTCAAATCCTTGACTTTGAAAACAACCCTTGTACTCTTTGATCTCACATGGTGGAAGACCACCTCATCCACAACACCAATAATGTCTCAAGAAATCATAAAATAAAGACAAGTCATTAAAAGAGGTATAAATTTTGTGAACAAACTGATTGAACAAATTGCAGTTGAGCTTACCAACCAACAACTCAGGTTGGAAGTGGCCAACAATGACATTGGTGAATTCAACAAATTTATATTTTTTAAAAGGAAGATCCTCCAAATCGGATTGCCTTATAATAGTAACTCCAGTAAAAGCTAATTTATACTGATGATCACAGACTTTAAATTGACCATCATTCTTCATGACTTTAAAATTATGCATGACATAAGTACAATTTTCCATAAAGTCAGCCTTCCAAGACTTTAGCCGATCTTGTTTACAGACAATATGGATTTCATCTCCCTGTAACAGGCAAAGTATATAAGTAACTGGTTCAATGGTTAATAATGAACCAAACAAAAAAAAAAGAAAACCATATGTGAGAATCAATTATAATCATTTTCACTTGTTCAGACTTGTTAGGGGTCCCAACAAACCAAAGACCAGTAATTCTTACAGCAAGTTTAAAAGCCTCTTTTGATCCATTAATGGACTTGATCTTATTCGAAGCATGTGCCATAATTCTGCCACAACGACATGACCGATAAACCTTGAGCAGAAATGCACGTGGGAGAACCAACGAAGGTGCAGCAAGACACATGGCAGAAAACAAAGGCAAGCTAGGAAGCCATGTGCCAGAAAACTAAGGCCAAAATCGGAGGGGTCAAATGGGCAAAAACCCAGCAAAAGTGCCATATGTCAGAATTTCAACCATGGGCATAATAAGCATTTCAATGGCCTCCTCTTTTTACTTAGACATCCAGTAAATGGGAAAGCATGGCCACGACAAACCATAAAGTTAATTGATGAGTCACAAACAAAACATGCAGTTGCAAATGTGAACAATGAGCAACAAACAAAATTGGAAGATGGATAAGAATGAACCTATGCCCGTGCAAAAATATAACATTGACTTGCAAGTGTCAACAATGACCAACAAAGAAAAAGCAAACATGCATAAGAATCAGGCAACTTGCGGGCACAAGTGTATAATAGACATGCAAGTGTCATCATGAGATGAAAAAAAGATATAGAAACAAACAATGGTCAATGTATCAGTTTATAATCAAAACATAACCATAATTTCTCGAAAACAAACCCCAGCAGAAACTGACTCAAACAAAATGATACAAAAAATCCAACCATGCATTCACAAAAACCAAAAAAACTTAGGAAAACACCAACAAAAAAAATCCTAAAAAATACTTAAGCTAAAGAAACTCTACCAAACGTCAAGTGCTTCAAAAGTTAGACAGGAAACAGAGGATTTTTTTTTCCAAAAATTTACAACCAAAGGAAGACCAAACCAAAGTTGATGCCTATGTAGGAAGATATTACCTTGACTCCTCGCAACCAAAGGGAACACCGTAGCAAAACAAACTACAAAATAAACGGAAACGACCTCAAATAAAATAGGAAAGTCAGAAAAAACCCAAAAAAACACGTAATAAAACACTAAACAGATGAAATAAAAGGATATAGGAAGGAACCACAAAACATGAATGCAAGCATGCGGCAAAAGAAACTGAAAAACAAAGGAGAACAACCTGAAAAAAAAATAGCAAAGTCAACCAAGAGCAAAAAACCACGTAATCAAACACCAAACAGTCGAAAAAAAAAGGATATACAGGAAAGAAGCACAAAACATGAATGCAGCCTCTCCACCAAAGTGAACAACCACATAATCACACCTTGAGTTGAGGAAGGAAGTAAAGAGAAAGTGAAGAACCGAGGAAACAAAAATGAAGAAGGAACTAAATAAAGAAGCAAGTGAAGAAGAAGGAACTAAATAAAGAAGCAAGTGAAGAACCACAGGAACAAAAATGAAGAAGCAATAAACTGCTACAAAGCAAAAAACTGAAGAAGAAGCAAAAGAGTGAGGCGACGTAACATAGTGGAGGGGCACAATGACATGACCGGTAAAGCTTGGGCACAAATGCACGCGGGAGAAGCAATGAAGGTGCAGCAAGCCAGCAAGACACATGGCAGAAAACAAAGGCAAGACACCAAGCCAGGTGGCAGAAGACTAAGGCCAAAGCTGGAGGGATAAAATGACCAAAAACCCAGCAAAAGTGCTAGATGTCAAACATTTAGCCTTGGGCACAATAGACATTTTGTTGTCCTTCTCTTTTATTATATAGATATAGATGACTATAAGATTCATGAAGTAATTAAAGTGGTTAATGATAGTTAATTTTGCTTCACAAGTGATTAATAATATCAAGTTATTACACATGGTTAATTATATGTGTAAATTTGACTAAGTATCTACAAGTAGTTCATAGTATAATGAAATTATTAACCACACACGTGGTTAACTACTACATATATATAAATATGATTAATTTTATCTGAGAACTAATTATGAGTAAATGAACGTAAATATGTTGATTATCAATGTGATTAATAGTTGATTCTAAGTTTCTATATCAGTTGTTTCTAGATATACAAGCATGCAAAACTTATATAAAAAAAGTTAAAAAGAACTACTATAAAAAGTCTTTCCTAGAGTACTATCAACTTAAACTTGAGTAATATGGATTTTAAAACAAAACAACAAACATCACAACACTTGACAATGAGAAACATACAAAGAGTTATCATCATGAATTAGGAAAGAAGCAAATCAATAATAGTAACATTTGAGGATCCAAAAACTATCCCATTTGGAAAAATAGTACACGTATCAAAATTTGGTGCATTTGGAGATTGAAAGGCTTCCAACTATTTTGCTTCTTTTGATAGTAACTACATAGTTACAATGGAACCAAAACCAACAACACCTTTACACTACAAAGCAGCATGGCAAGGCTTCCTGTTACGTGCAGAACATAGTTTGGTTGCGCACAAAAACGAAATCACTCACAAAAGAGACAAGAGCATGAAACAGGTAGCATGCAGGTGACCCTTTGTGTGTGGCATATTAAGAACACACAACATATGGTAATTTTTGGAAGTGTAGCGTATTCTTTTTGTGCATGCAGATGAAGTTTCATTGAAGAGTCAAATGTTGATGTTCATCTTTTAATTTAAATTTTAAATTCAAATTCGTTTGTGTTCTCACCAAATTTTAAACATCTCATTTTGTTATATGTTCCTATATAAATATACTCTATTTTAGTTTGCAGAAATTTGTTTGAGTTCTCTTGCATTTGCTGAAATTTACTGAAAATCAATTTGCATTATAAATATACTATGTTTTAGTCTAAGCTCTATTGTTTTTTAGTTTAGATAATGACAAACAAATACAACTCAGTAGCTGAGATCAATGCTGAGAAAAAGAGTTGGAGAATCATGGTTAGGGTTGTTCGTTTGTGGATGGTATTAGATGTTTTGACTAATAAACAAACATCTAGCAACAAAATACCATTTTCCATGGAGATGGTGCTGGTGGACTCAAAGGTATGCTTATTTCAAATATTTCTGTTTTTTTCGTTTGTGATATTTTATAATATTGTTAAATTTTTAGTGTGTATTTTGAATGTTGGGAGATAGAGTCCATGGTTCTGTGAAGCAAACTCTCATTTATAAGTTTGAAAAAACCTTCCAAGAAGGGAAAGTGTACCCTATTCAATTTTTTGGTGTTGCTGAGAATGAAGGCATATATAAAACCACCTACCACAAGTACAAAATTGTGTTTCAGTACTCCACTAAGGTTGCATTGGTGGACAATGCAAGTGTTCCATACTCTGCGTATGATTTTGTACATATAAGAGACATTGTTTGTGGTGGTTATGACACTGATTATTTAGTTGGTAAGATTTTTATTGAATGCAAACATTTTGAGTGCTATTTTCAGTTGATGTGTATTTTGATGGGTAAATCTTACATTTGCAAATGTCATGGGTATTTTCACGGGTGTTGGGACTGAAAGAGAAAATGAAAGAAACATAAGGAGATCAAAGATAAATGTCATCCTAATAGAGGATGATGTGTAAGTGGTATTTTACTATAGGTATTTACAATTCTATTCTATTCTATGGTATTTTACTATTTCTATTAAGTAATAAGTATTTGTTATTTGTCATATTTTTTGAAAAACAGATTTAGCATAGAGTGTACTTTATTTGGTCCATTTGTGGATGAACTTAATGCATTTCTTGCATCTAGAGTAGTCGAAAATGTTGTTGTAATAATCCATCTAGCCAAAATGAATTGTTTCCAAGGTATTTGAATTTTGTCTTCAAATTGCAAAATAGTTATTGTGAAATAAAATATGCAAACTATTATCTTCTATTTATGATAGTATTTAAAATTTGTTATTTGTAGATAAAATACATCTTCAAAATTGTATTTGTGGAACAAGAGTTGTGTTCAATGCTAAATGTGAAGAGGTAAAGGAGTTGGCAACAAGGTAATGTCTTCGAAATACATCTGTGCATAGTAATAACAATGTTTTATATTGCCTGATTTAATTTGAGGATGTTTGTTGTTCATGTTTTTTCAAGAATGATGGAGTCACCCCCTCAAGGTCTAAGTCAGATAATTGACTCTATTGCATTAACTATGTCAGAGGATTTTCTACATAATACAACCAGGAAAACAATTGGTGGTCTTAAAGATTGTTTTGAGGTAAAAATTCTTGATATCTAACTAAAATTATTTTATTTATGAGCCATTTTTTATACTTATTTATTTTTGTTCAAATTACAGGTGACCTGTTTTCCAATATTTGGTACTGTGAAATATGTTGTAGATGATGAGAAATGGTAGTATACTGTTTGCACATGCAACAAATCAGTGTACCTTAATTCAAATATTTTTTTTTTGTGAAAAATGCAATAAACATGTGGCAAATGTTGTTTTGAGGTAAAATTTATGCAACTTATTTAAAATTTTTACTTTAACTTTAGTTGTATAACTTTCCAACTAAATGTAAAGTTGGATTGGTTTCACAATGAACAAAGAAATAATTATGTCTTTTGATTATATTATATTTTTAGGTATCATATCAATGTTTGTGTTATTGATGAATCAAATTCTACGACTTCTGTGATTTTTGATCAGGATGCTACCATCCTTTTTAGCAAGTCATGTGCTAATATGTTTGAAACATACATGAAGGTTTGTTAAATTTATAGTGACTTTAGTTATTTTTTTAAGAGGTAATGAATATATGTTACATTGTTGTTTCATTTGAAATGTCATCATTGCAATGCAATTTTCTGTTATAAAGAAATCTTGTTGAAAATTTTCCAAGGAAAATTACTAATTTGGTGGATGGGTGTTTCTTCATTAAAGTTGAGGTTAATAGTGGATGCAACTCATAGTTTGAAAAAACTTTTAGAGTAAAAAAAAATTGTACTGATTTATCCATTATCAAGTTATTCAAAGAAGGTTTGTTTGATGACACATCTTTCATCCAATCTTAGGTGCTTTATGACTAATCTAAATACTTATATTTGTACCATGTGTTTTCAAGGAAGCATGTGTTACCTTAACTTGGATTATATACTGATTGGATTGGTTATGTCATGTTTGATGACCAAGTTTTCAGATGTTGAAAATGATTGTCAGTGTGGTGAAAAAAGAAGCTACTGATTTATCAAAGGATTCTGAATAGTTAACCCCCACTAAATGCAATTACTGTTTCAAATCAGGTATGAGAGAATTGAATCCAAATGAAAGTGAGTCTACAACCCAACATAAGAAAAATGTTGTTCATAACAATTATTATGGAGATTTGATTCCTATTGGAACTGTATTTGGAACTCGAATACAATGACAACCTATTTGTGAAGGTGTAGATAAGGTACTAGAAGATTTACAATTTGAAAATGTTAAAACTAATGAAAATTCCAGACTAAAAGGGAACACAAATGGTGTTGAACCGATGCAGAGTCAATCTTCTGAAATGCAATTGCCACTAAAATCTTTTAAGAAAAGGATCAAGGTTGAGAAGATTTGATATCAATTGAGTGGACTGTAGCTGCCGCAGGAGAGTTACGTAGGGATGATTGTTTTGTTTTGCTTTACTTTGTCTTTTGTATTTTGATATCAAATTGGAGATAATATTTAATGATGGTTAACACTAATGTACTCTGTTAATGTCAAGTTGATTGCAATTTATGTGACTTTAAGTAATGTGATTCAAGAGTTAATGTTGTTTGTTTAGCAATGTATTTATTTTTTAACTAACTATTCATAATGAGTGACAACTTTACTTCACAATTTTGAATCCACTTCTTTACTGTATAATCTGCATGATTTATTAATATTCAATTTAGTAACTGAGTTATATGATTTTTACCAGTCTTAATAACAACAACAACGTTAATAACACAATAATCAAATGGATTATGGCTTCTAGCAAAGTATAGATAAACATTTCAAAAAGTAAATTAAAAGCACATCAATTTGAGTTGAACAACTTGTAGATGGGTTTTGAACTTCAGTATTTGGTAAAAAAATTTAGTAATGTAAACGTAACAAATTGTGTGGATACAACTCATCCAGGATACTGTCATAGGATAATGGTTGTAGCACAAGAATACATAGGAAGATGACTTACAATGACTTCTTCATTACTAATATTATAGATGAAATATAGATGAAAAGAGTGTAGTATAATTAGATTCAATTTTAAAAATAGACGTATACAACCAAAGGGTCAAGCAAAACACATCAATCTGGGCCGATAAAGAAAATATTCACAAAATTTGATATATGCAGTTTGTCTTTTTGTTGTGTTCTATACTTAAGGATCATTGCATGCAAACTTAATTCCAAAATTCTTTGGATTTCAAAGTTTATTCAATTCATGCTACATTTGTTTGTTCATTAAGTTGTTAAAGAAACTTCAACACCAGTATATTAGTTCACAATTTTTGTGTGTTAAGAAAAAATTGATACTTTTAACCTAAAAAAAATTATTTTTTTGTCTAAGAACAATAGGTGGGTGCATTCCTAATATTGTCTCCACCCAAATAAAAAATGGAATAAAATTATATCATAATTTAAAAAAATAGCCCTGGATTACTAATTTGTATCTATAATTTGTAAGTGTATTTTCGGTTTTTGCCTTTAACCAGTGTGTATAAAATGATATGTTGGATGCAAGAAAAATTTATGTTAACCAATATAAATAATTGTTTCCAAAGTCCATGATTATACCATTATGGATGAAAACGGATTGCCAATCTATACGTAAGGGCATTTCCTGTAATTGGTGTATTAGATATGGGTGTATCAATAAATTTGGTGGTGCAGCTAGAAAATGACTCAAACAAATATATCTCACTAATGCATATTGGCCCAATAGGTAGCTGAACAAACAAACACTTCAAAATCTTATACTCCAAACACTTTTTGATTTATTTCTAAATCTTTCATTTTCTAAATATTCATAAACATGCGAATTTACAATCCATAAGAATCTTATGGATTTGAAATCCATAATATTCTTACCAATTGCCAATCTGTAATGACCTTACAAATTGTGAATCCTTAATGGTGTTATGGATTGCGAACCCATAATGGAATTACGGATTGATAATCTGTATAAGTTATACTTAAGGATATTTTTTGATTTTTCACTCTTACTATTGGGTGTAGAAGAATATCAATGGGTGCATCAATAAAAGTTCACACTTCATAAGTTCTATGTCAAAATGCGCATATTTGAACAAGAAACATACTCTCAAAAGTAGAGCAAAACGAAGTGCAGGAAAAAGAGCAACAAAGAAAAACAAGAATGCCAAGGTTGATGCTCCAGGGAATGACGATTTTCTGAGAGACACAATGATTGGTCTGTTCACGACATTCGATTTCTTCCTTCGGGTATGTCTTCTTCCTCATGATGTATTTCATTTCACATAGTTTTTTGAAACGATAAAAGTGAACCATATATTGTTTTATTGTGTCATTTCACAAGGATACACAAATTTTTTATTAAGGGTTACAGTAAGAAAAACTCTAATGAGAAATTAGGATTCTGAAATTGCTTTCAAAAAGTTTTTTTCACTGTAAATTACTATGTCATCGATAAACAGAGTATAATCTTTGCGATTTTGGTATTGTTCAAATGTAAACAATCACCACCTTGACATGTAAAATAGTTAATTAAAGAAATGGAACTGTTTAGGATTGTTGGATGACTTGAGTGATAAATTCTAACAGTGATTAAGAGAAAAACAAATTAATACTTCCATTTTGGAATAATCTGAGATTAGTAAAGTTCCACACAGTGGCACAGTGTAGCTGCTATTTATTTATCTATCTTAGTATAACATATTATATTGGGTTTTATTGAGTCCATTGTGCATGTGTTGACTGTAAAATAGAGACAATACAAATTAAGCAAAAAACAAAGTCATTTTTACTAGATGTCTTTAGTATTAAATGATCATTCTACATAACCCTTTAAACATAATCAGATAAAAATTAGTAAAATGAAAAGTATAATATTTGGTTCTGGTGCATATGAAAAAAGATACTCTACATTACTGCTTGATTATAATTTAGTTGTTCAAATGTTTATCATGAATCTTAATAGCCTCTTAAGTTGTTTCGACACTTGCTATTTTTGTTTATCAAAAACCTATACAAGATACATTAGTATGTAAATGACATTTTTGATAAATCAACTTTTTTAACATTCTTTACTATGTCAATGAAATATGACTCTCTCTTTGCTTGTCCTAAGTTTTGGAAAACATTTAAGAATGAAGTGTTTACAAACTGGGAGCTGATCGATAAGCAAAGGAGGGTATCAAAGGTTCAACTCCTTGAAAATGACAAAGACTCAATTGTCATCTACATAGGTTGACCTGAATTTAGAAGGCTAAATGAAATTTATGATCAAAGAGAGATAATGTTTATTTATGTGGGCAACCGTAAATTCCATCTTAGGTTCTTCAAAGGAGATTCAGAGCTTTCAAGAGCATTTCTTTCGTGCAACCATAACGGGTTTCATGTAGATGATACTTTGTATGTAACAGAGTAACACCACACATGTTATGGAAATTTTTGGGAGGATGACCCAAAAGTTTTGGTTCATGTAATTGGCATAAAAATAGAGTCAAAATCTTTTAGGTATGATGTATTTCACATTTTTGTAGGTTAGTATTGTTGAATCTTTTTGTGCAACCATAATATGTTTTATTAAAGAAGGAAATCTACTTTATTTTGAATTTGAATTTTAACTTGAGTCATCAAATGAATATAAATATGTGACCATGACATGAATTTTAAAGTAACAACTTTCAGATTTCTTTCATTCATTCAAAGCATTCTTCTAAGAGTTTTTGTTCAAAAATTTCTTTATTCAAGAAAAGTTCATTGTCCAAAAACTTGTGCTATTCTTCTTCTTCATTCCTTCTCTCTCTTGCCAGAAGAATTCAAAGAACTAATTGCTTGAGAATTCTTTTGATTCTTCCTTCTCCCTCTTGCCAAAAGATTCAAAGGACTAATTGCCTGAGAATTCTTTTGATTCTTCCTCTTCCCTTTAAACAAAAGATTTCAAAGAACTAACCGCCTGAGATATCTTTTGTTTCCCCTTACAAAGATTCAAGGGACTAACTGCCTAAGAATTCTTTGTCTTAACACATTGGAGGGTACATTCTTTGTGGTATAAGTAGAGCGTATATCTATTTGGGTTGTAATACTGAGAACAAGAGAAGATACATCTCTTGTGGATCAGTTCAAGTGGAGGGTACATCCACTTGGTTGTTCAAAGAGAACAAGGGAGGGTACATCCCTTGTGGATCTTTGCTTATAAAGGAATTTACAAGGTTATTGGAAATCTTAAGAACCGGTGGTTGCTTGGGGACTGGACGTAGGCACGGGTTGTGACTGAACCGATATAAATCTTGTGTTTGTCTTCTTCTTCCCTACACTCTTTATTTTTCCGTTGTGCACTTTTTATTTCCATTTTACTTTTGTCTAAGTTATTGTTTCTGTTCTTTACTTTCTCATAACTTAGTAGTAAAGCCTAATTGAATCTAGTAACATTAAGAAGGATAAATTTTTAATTAGTCAAGACACGTTCATACCTTTCTTAATTATTCTAAGGCCACTTGATCCAACATGTGTATATCCTCTATTTATGCTTGAATTTAGGAATGATGGATGAGGATCAGAAGTGTTGGAAAGACATGGCTAAATTAATGATTAAAATTAACAAAAAAGAAACCGACATGTTCAACATAGTACACATTAAGGATCAGGTTACAATTTATACAGTATTCTCAAATATTCAAGACTTACGTAACTTTACAGTATTGTTTAAATTAGTTTATTTTATATGTAGCCTTATGGTGAGGTTAGTAGGAGTTTTGCTGTTAGATGTAAAGATAACTTAGATGATACTTGGCATCTTCTAAACAAAGCTGACAACGTACACTCTGTTAAATACAACAAAAATCTTCAAAGCCTAACTATAGTGGCTGGCTGGACTCAACTCAGAGATTTTTATGGATTAACAAACAATCATCAATTAACTATGACCTATTATGGATCATCAGTTTTCCTGCTGACTATCTTCAAAAGAAACTCTTAACATAAGCAAAATGACATTCATTGTATAAGCAAAATCCTAACCCAGTCACGTTCAAAGTCCTGTTGAATCAGTATAAAGTAACGTGCAATAGTTTGGTAAGTGATTCAAGACTTTTTGAAATTTAGAAACAATATTGGATTGAATATTGTATATTTAATATATCTCACATAAACTAAATCTTAATTTCAGGACATGCCAAGTTCTATGTATATATTCAAGAAAAATTCAAATTTCACACATGTCAATTTGGAAGGGACTACAAAATGCAACATTGTCTATGATTCTTGGAGGAAGACTGCAAAAATAGGCTTTGGATAGAGGTATTTTGTAGCTGAAAAAAATTTGAAACCTGGCCAAGAAGTTATTTTTGAGTTTCCAAATCCAGAAGACAACTTTGTTCTATTTTGGATTAGTATTTAAATTTTTTTGTACAAATCTATGTTAGCCATTATTTATAACTCTTGGTGGTTTATGATACCACAAATGATGCTTTAGATTATATTTCTATAATTTTGTAAAGTTATTAGCTATTTGAACATCTTTATTATAACAAACATGTATATATTTCCAATTTTATTACATTTGACTTTTATGTATTTCTTTTCATATTATTCCTTGCAAACTACATGCTTGGGAAACTTTCAATTTCTGTGGTTGTGTTGGAGGTAATTAATTTTTGGTATCCTTTGCATGTTGTTATTGGTACATTTGTTTCATTTAAATTCAAAATTTGAGACTTCCATGATGTATATAAGTGAAAATACCAAAATGACTTCTAATTGCATTATCTACTTCTAATTCTACAAATTTATAAATAATGGATACAAAACATAATGGTTTGTAGAAAATGTAGAATACAAAAAAAATTGAAAGCTTAATCAGTTTGCTCGTGCATTGCATGTGCTCTCATACTAGTTAAATTACAAGCAAACAAGAACAAAGAAAAGTACATGCTAAAATATTTTTGTCCTTAGTGAAATATTTGGATTTAGAGTGCCACACTACGAAGGACAATAGTCTCAAGAGTGACTCCAGGTCCAAAACCAAATAGAACACCTTACTTAATCCCTTCACCCGTTGTAGAAAGACTGATTTGTTTCTTTTGATTTTCTCCTCATTTCATCCAAGATAAAAAGCACACAAATACTTGCCAAGTTACCATACTCACTAAGCACATGTTTACTACCTCGCATTTTCTCTGGCTTCAACCCTAACTTTTCTTCAACTAGGTCTAGAATGGCTAGTCCACCTGGATGAACTATCCAAAAAATGTAGTTATAATCATAAAAAATGTTGAATGACTTAAATGCTTCATCCAAAACATCCTCAATGTTGTTTGGAATAAGCTCAGGAACATCCTTGTGAAGGTGAAATGTCAAGCAAGCTTCACGAAGGTGAAATGACAAGGCTCCTTCACTATTTGGCACTATTATTTGTGAAGTCCACACTAGTTCAAACAAGGGCATCTCAACATTTGGTATTATGTTTGACCCTACAATCGCAGCTGCAACAACATCTCCAAAGATTGCTTGTCCCATGAGGCTGTCTACATTAATATGACTTAGGCCATAAAGAGTAAAAATGGTGATTTTTGAGCACACTATTAGCACATGAGCACCTGAGATTACAAGGTTAACTTAGTAGTAAAGAGAAAATGAAAAGGAGAGAGATTGTGGAGTTGAATCTCATCCATTAACAAAAATTAGTACTCCCTCTGATATTAAATATAAGAAAGAAATATTTTTCTGATATCAAATATAAGAAAATTTTAACTAACTTTATCTTATTTAAAATATCATTCATTTAATTGAGATATTAATTTCAATGACTCTTTCTTATCCTTGATACCAAGTTCCAATCAAGTATACGTTGGGAAAAAAATATTTTGTGGTTAACTAATTTAAGGTAGGTAGAAATATGGAGCCAAGTCGGTTGGTCATAAGTTAGTGTGTCATATTTATTTTTCTATATTTGGGATCAAAATTAAATGAGTAATTAACAACTAATATTTGCTGTTAAAAAAATACTACTAGAAAATTTACTTTTAACATTATTAGAATGACATTGGTTTTATAGAAAATCGATGTAAACGAAAACATGGTGGCATAATCATAAATAACGTGATTTTGTTAACATAGGTTTTTTGAAAAACCGATGTTAACGTGAGTTGGTTAACATTGGTTTTTCAGAAACTTATGTTAATGTGAGTTGATTAACATCGGTTTTTCAAAAACTGATGTTAACATGACTTCATTAACATCGGTTTTTACAAAAACTGATGTTAACCAACTCACGTTAACATTGATTTTTAGAAAAAACTGATGTTGTATTATCCTATTTATAATATTTTTGGCGCTTTTGGCAGTTCATTCCTCTCCCTCATGACTCGTCTCCCTCATGCTTTTGGCAACCTCGAACCCTTTGCCACTCTCACTCTCACTTTCATGACATTGAAACCATTGTCTTTAGTGTCGCTAACGGTCTCACTCTCACTCACGGTTGTCTAGTTCTCAATGTCACTCTCGCTCTCGGTCTCACTTTCATGGCGCTAAAACCAGTGTCGGTACTATCGCTCTTGGTCTTACTCTCGCTCATAGTCTAGGTGTCACTGTGACTCTCGCTCTCACGATATGCTTTTTTCTCGAAGCTTTGTGGATTGTGTGTATCTTCCTCCTTTTGCACTATAGGAGAAACTTTTCAGTTTTCTTTAGTCTGTGATTGTGGTTGTGCTGATTGTTGAACCTTATTAGTAGTAGGTGGTCATGGTGGAACAGTGTTGTAATCACCACTAGCATTATCACTGCCACTACCACTACCAATGGTGATTAGTAGTAGTAAATTTTGTCTGTGATTTTTTCGGCTTGCTACAATGACAACCTATTTTGTTTTGTGAATGATGAAGATTTGGGAGTTAAAGAGATTGATTAATGATTGTTAGTATAAATGTATTCATGTACTACCATAACCACTAAAGAGGGTGCTTCCAAAGTCATGAATACTGGTCGACAACATTAGCATAACATCTTATTGAAATTTGAGGTTAGTTTGTAAAAGAGGTACTTAATACAGACAATCTAAGATGGAAAGATAATGGTAGGAAAGTTCATATTTTGTAGGAAAGTTCATATTCTGTAACAGATACTTAATATAGACTACCATAACCATTATAGTTGGCTTGTTTTTGTCCTGCCTCAACATGTTTCTTAGGTATGACAATTATTTTCAACTATTTGACAATTTTTTGGTACTTGTATCATTGGGCTTTGAAGCTTTTTACTTCTAAATGTTCAATCAGATTGATGGGTTTTGTAGGATATTAAGGATTAGAAAGAACTGATGGGAAACTATTGTTTATTTTTAGCTTTTGCAGCAATAGTTACTTAAGAAAGCTACAAAAAAGTTGTATTAGAGAAGCCTCTATTAGTTTGGAAGTTACATCTATAACAATTTATGAGAATTCTTTTTATTCCCGTGTTTGTGCTAACAAACTCATATTGTTATGTCAAATGTATCATGTATTGGTATCATATTGTTGTTTTGCAGATTTATTGGTATCATATTGTTATGTCAAATATATCATGTTAGATTAGTTGCACGGAATAAGCTCCTAGATAAGCATGGTGCATAGTTAGTTTGAGCATGAATCAGTTAGTGGATTTAGTTGGTTTAACAAAAATGTACTTAATGTCATGTTTATATTGTAAATGGAGTTTAGAAATGACGAATGAAAATCAACAGAACAGGAAGGAAATGACTAACACAATGATGAAGATTAACAAAAAAGTAGAGGAAATGTTCAACATTGTTCATATTATGGATCAGGTTAGAAATTTCAAGACTATTCTCAAATAAACATGACATGATATAATACATTTGCTTATATTATTTTGCTTCTTAAATGTAATCTTATGGTGAAGTCAGTAGGTCATTTGATGTAAGATGTAAAGATGAACTGGAACATACTTGGCATCTGCTAGACAATAATGACAACATGCACTATGTTACATACAACCAAGATTCGGTGAGCCCAACTCTACTAGCTGGATGGATAGAACTCGGAGGTTTCTATGGACCCATTGGAAATCATCAAGTGACCATGACCCACTTTGGACAGAGTGTGTTCTTCCTCACCATTTTCAAAAGCAGCTTTGAACCAAAAGTTTACCCTAAATGACACTCCTTGTACCACCAAGTTCCTAACTCAGTCACTTTCCTGCCGAGTGAGTAGAAAGTGACTTGTAGCAGTTTGATGAATAATTAAGCACTCTTATGTATGCCAAATTTTAAAATTATATACATATCTAATATGAATTTAATGTTAATTTTAGGATGTGTCGAGTACCATGTACTCATATGAAAGCTGTAGGATTTACCTATCTGAACTTGAAAGGGATTACAGAGTGTATGATTATTTATAATCATTGGAGGAAGACTGCAAACATTGGAAATGGATGGAAGAATTTTGCACAATCACAAAATTTGCAAGTTAGAACTCAAATTATATTTGAATTCCTAGATGCAACTTCTAATTTTGTTTTATTTTGGTTTTTTTTATAATTAAAGTATATTATACTATAGTATTATCAATATGTAAATTTTTGTTTATAAGTCTTGGTGGTATATATTTTGTGAGAATTGAAACATCATGAATACATTTATGGGAAATTTTTGTTTATAAGTACTCTTGGTGCATGGTATATTTTGTTTAGAACTCTTAGTAATATATTAATTTGTATAAATTTTTGTTTATAACTCTTAGTGGTATATTTTGTTTATAAATTTAGCTTATTTTATGAGTTTATACAACTTTGAATGATAAACTGTCATATGAATTATTATAGGTTGGTAATTAAAAAGCTGATATGATGTTAAAAAAAAATCCAAAAAACAATATCAATTTTTTTTAAAAATCGATATTGTTTTTTCGTAAAATAGTATAGGTTTTTAAAGAATTGATGTTAACGTTGATACTTTAACGTCAATAATTTCAACATCGATTAATAACCGATGTTAAAAGTGCTTAATAACTTACGTAAAAAACATATTTTCTAGTAGTGAAAAGAAGAAAAAACACACTAGCACCTTTGTTGTTTTCGACTAGGTCTTTGGCCAAGCGAAGAATCGTGCTACCCGCAAAGCAACCTTGTTGGTACACCATGTAACACTTCACATTTGAGTTAAGGTTTAGGACTTTGGTGAGTTGGTAATCTGCATCAGGCATGTCATTGCCACTTGTGGTGCAAACGATGAGGTGGGCGATTTTGGATTTTGGTTGACCCCATTCTTCGACGGCCTTTTTTGCTGCCTTTTTTCCTAGCTTTGGCACTTCCATCACCACCAGTCTTGCCTTGCATCCAATGAAGGTGCCATGTGCTCGCCAATGTTATTCTTCTTCGGGATCTCTTCTGTCAAGTGCATGTATTGCTTCTTAATCATTGACTTCTCACCTAAAAAAGTATTAATGCATTTCAATCAAGTGTTTTGTACCAAGAATTATTAAATGGTCTTAGACTATAATCTGTTCATTTTTTTTGTTGTGCTATTATCGTAATTAGGGTCTTAGGCTATTTAGTGGTATGTTAAGATATTTCATAAGTTTCTATCTTTTGGATCAGCTATAAAATTAAATTTTCGGTCAAAACTTAGTCACATTTAAAGCTCTTCGCCCCTCTCTAAAGTATATTTTCATTTTGGTTAATGTTTATATATAACATATTTAAATTTTATAATTATTTTGTAATTTATGATAAAAAAATAATTATATTGGACTACTTTCTCTAGACTCAAATATAAACAACAAAAGATTATTTTTTTAAATATGAATAAATCTCAACTATTTTTTCTTATTTGAGTAGATTATCTTTAAAATATTTTTATTTAATAGGGTTTTATTTCGAAAATACTCTTGATATATATCAAGTTCTAATCAAGCATAATTTTAAAAATACTATTTTATTAATTAAAATTGACACAATGTAATTTAATGCCATTAATTAATTTTCTTATAAGTGTGAAATTATTATTTTTCTAGGGAACCTATAATAACGTGCATTATGCATGATATGCAGAAAATGAAGGAGCAAACCAAAACAAAATGAATACATATATGATATATATCTTACACATGCGTTTGAATTTTTCTTTGAGCTTCATCTTGTGCTCACTTTTTGGTGCACAATGTAGTCAAGATTGTGGCATTGATACACATGTACAATGTAGTCAGAATAGGTGCTTTGCTCCACACTGTTTAGAGGAGTGGCATTGCCTATGGCCAAGATTGTGGCTGGGCCTTCTGCTCTTGTGGATCTCACCATCTTTTTTTCTAGAGCTACAAAAGAAGAAAATGTGAGTGATAGTGCTATCAAAGGAATGGAATAATATATGGTTGATGCTTAACATTTCTTATATATATTGCAGTACAATTTCGGATGTTTTTCCTCGGTCTGGTTTCAAGCACGGGTTTATTACCTTCCCCATGCTCTCGAATTCCAAGGTTCAACCAAGGGTTCATACTTTTGCATCATGGTCACGGGAGTAGTTACACCGTATCTAATTATAAATTTTTTTCGACTAATTTATCTTATTTAAGAAAAATAATTAATTTAAATAATTATATTAAATATATTAATTATTTATATTATTAGTTTTTAATTATTTAATTATTTTTTATTAGCGTTTAAAAAATATTCAGAGTATATAACAAAAAAATAATTAATATATCTAAAAATTAAAAAAATCTTATAAAAAATAAATAAATTTATGAAAATAATCTTGTAATCACAGACATGGAGCCATATGCCGAAAATTCTTCATTTTACATCATGGTCTATTTTCCAATTATTGTGACAGTTCGTGGCCCTCGTGATGCGGTTTTTGGTTAAAAAAAGATCACATCTAAGGTATACATGATATATCAGTTTATGCTCTATTTGGTAGTTATAAGATAAACAAAAGAAAAGATTGAAATAAAAAAGAGTAAAAATTGTAGGTGAGAAATAAAATGAAAAAAGTATTTGATTCAAGAGAAATAAATAAAATGGAAAAACAGGACAGAGAAATGAACAAAAATAAATAAGAAACAATATAGTGAATTTCATCAATTTTAAAATATTTTTTTTCTCATTCTTTTTTATGACTATTTTTTTTTCTCTTAACAAATACCTGTAGCTTATCTCTATCTCACTAACATTATTTTTGTCTTTGGTGATTTTTTTAATATTTATTTATCTAAAAGATATTGTCAGATATATTTGTAAAACAATGTGATATATTATATAGAGTAGCTTCATCAATGTTTTATATATCATCATTATAAGGGTTTGGACAAACTTATATACCTTTAAACATTTTCATTACAAGTTTTAATGATAAATTAATAAATCCTTAGACATCTTCATCTTTCTTATAAGTTTTATGTTTGTAAATTCTTTATTCATATGATCCCTATCATTTAGGGTGATGACTCTTTTGCTAGATATAATTGATTTATTTTTTATTATAAACCTATCTTATAAGAGAAAATAAATCAAACTATTTTAAACAATTTCACAATCTCTTTTAAATTAAATAATTTACTAAAAATTTAAAACAAATAACAAATTGTTAAAGGATAAATTAGATTATTCTTTTCTAAACTAAAAGTATCATTCATATTTTCTACGTTCGTTCTACACAAGCATCAGTGTGTGTTTTATTTGGAAGTTTCACAACTTTCAATGCCATCTAGTGGAAAAGCATGTCTGCATCTGTCATGGTGGATTCGCTTCCATGCTAGAAAATATGTATTTTTACATTGATTATTAAGGAGTTTTAATATCAGATCGATATTAAAATCATTGATATTAAAATATTAATATTAATATTAATTATTTAAAAATATTTTTTTACGAAAAAATAACAAATATTTTTAAAAACTAGATGTTGTTTTTTGAATTAATTTTTTTAATATCATTTATTTTTTTAATTATCAACCTATAATTATTTATATGATAACTTATCATTTAAAGTTGTATAAAACTCATAAAATATGTTAAATTTATAAACAAAACATACCACTAAAACTTATAAACAAAAATTTACACAAATTAATATATCGCTAAGAGTTCTAAACAAAATATATCATGCACCAAGAGTACTTATAAACAAAAATTTCCCACAAATGTGTTTAGGATGTTTCAATTCCCACAAAATATATATCATCAAGATTTATAAACAAAAATTTACAAATCGATAATACTATAGTATAATGTACTCTAATTACAAAAAAATCCAAAATAAAACAAAGTTAGAAGTTTCATCTGGGAACTCAAATATAATCTGAGTTTCAGCTTGCAAATTTTGTGATTGTGTAAAAGTTTTCCATCCATTTCCAATTTTTGTAATCTTCCTCAAATGATTATAAATAATCCTACACTTCGTAATCCCTTCCAAGTTCAACCGAGTGAATTCTGCAGCTTTCATAAATAAGTACATGGTACTCGACACATCCTGAAATTAATATTAAATTGATATTAGATATGTACATGATTTTAAAATTTTAGCGACAAAGGAGTGTTTAATTACTCACTAAACTGCTGCAATTCACTTTGTACTCACTCAGTAAGACTTTAAAAGTGATTGAGTTAGGAACTTAGTGGTATAAGAAGTGTCATTTAGGATAAGCTTTTAGTTCAGAATTGCTTTTGAAGATGGTGAGGAAAAAACACTTGTGTCCAAACTAGGTCATGGTCACTTGATGATTTCCAGTGATTCCATAGAAATCTCTGAGTTCTGTCCATCCAACCAATAGATTTGGGCTCACCAGATCTTGGTTGTATGTAACACAATGCATGTTGACATTCCAGTCTAATAGACGTCAAGTATTCTCTAGTTCATCCTTTCATCTTTCAACAAATGACCTACTAACTTCACCATAAGACTACATTTAACAAGCAAACAAATATAAGCAAATGCATTATATCATGTCATGTTTATTTGAGAATAGTCTTGAAATTTCTAGCCTAATCCATAATATGAACTGTGTTGAACATTTCCTCTGGTTTTTTTTTTGTTAATTTTCATCATTGTCTTAGCCATTTCCTTCAAGTTGTGTTGATTTTCATCCATCATTTCTAAAGTCCATTTACAATATTAAAGTTACTATTAAAAATAAATATGCATGCCTACCTACTAGTAGTAAACCAACACATGTGAGTTTGGTTGAGTACATGCCACGGAGTTGAAAGACATAGTAATGCATATACCTATTTTTGAAAACCAACAATGATATTCCTATCATGAAAAAAATTGGGAGCTTAAGGCTGTGGCAGAATTCTCACACCAGCACAAAGTCCCATTAACAAACATTTTCATGACCAAACACAGAAACACAAAAACAACCAAACACAGAAATAAAACTAACCTTTCATGGTCGGGAACGAGAACCAGATTGTGTAGAGCTGTGAGTGAGAGCGAGAACGAGAGACACAGAGCGAGAACGTGATGGTGACACGGTGGGCACGACGCGTCACGAGGAGTTGAGTCAATGTAAGAGAGCGAGAATGCAATGGTGGCACGATGGGCACGTCGTCGCGAGGAGTTGAGTCACAGTGAGAGAGCAAGAGTGAGAGTCGTGAGAAGGAGGAGAATGGAAGTTGTAGCGCAGTGAGGAGGAGGAGGAGAACGTGAGAACTGAAACGATACAAAAAGAGCTTGGACGCCAGAACAAAACCCTTCTTTTATAAAAAAAACTCAACAACATTATTTTTTTAAATCGATGTTGTCTAAGCAAAGACAACATCGATTTTTTATAAATCGATGTTAAGAGGGGGATATCGACATTAGTTTTTAAAAAAATCGATGTTATTTAAGCATACATAACATCAGTTTTTTAAAAACCGATATTGTCAGTACTTATAAAAATCAATATTAATGATCACATCTTATTTTCAAAAATACCACCGTGTATTTTTTAACATCGATTTTTGTCATCACCGATGTGAATATGAAGATGTTAAAAGTCAACTTTCTAGTAATACTTCAATGAACAGCTGGAAGCAAATAAAAAAAAAACTATCTTTTTTCTTTCTTCTTAAAAAGAAAAGATAACTCTTAATTGTGTGGATGAACTACCCTTTTGCCCCACATGTACAGTCGGATTTTTTCATAGAAAAAACAAACTAAAATAAAGTATAAATAGATATGAAGAATAAATGTGACAAAATATTATGGTGGAAATTAAAATATAAAAAAAGGAAAAATACGCGGTATATGTGAAATGAAAGAGAAGAAGCTTTGTGAACCCATTGTTGCACTATATCATTCTCTTATCACTACCATATATATCATCGTCATCACGCCTTTAATAAAAAAAAAAACATCGTTGCTTATCTAAAAAAAATCGAAAAGTTCCTCCATGTGATAGCAAACTAGGTTTTTATTTCTTTATATTTTCTGACAATTTAAATTTCTCCCAACAAGATGGGTAAGGATTTTACATTATTCTCAAATCAAGTCCAGACAAACATGTACGTACGGATTGCACTATACCATGTGATTTTCTCTGTCGGAGATCTTGGTGGAGCTAGCTCCAAGAGGACCCTTCCAAAGCTGTAGAAGAAGCAGCATCACTGTAGTGTTTCTTAATTCCCTTTTCTTTCAAAATTATTAGTATTATATTAAAAGAAGAATAAAGGAGTCATTTGATAGTGATGAATCACGTCACATGCTTAGAACTTACAAGGAAAACTTTTCGGTTTGAAAACCTACAATAAAATAACAATTTAATCAATGAATAGAAAGAAGATAAAGGGATCAAATCCAATTGTGGGTTAAATTAATTTCGAGGTTAACCGAACAAACGCCCATGTGCCCTAATACTAGATATTTCACTTTCTTATAGTTAATTTGTATGTTTCATTTTCATAAGGGATGCGTGACCATGATCTTATTTATGTTGGATGCTGTTTGAGAAATCTGGGCCCACCATTAGCTTTACCCTAATTTTCGGTTAACCCACCAGTGGGGTATGCTGCAATATACCATTTGATTATTATCACTTAGTTCCTTCCTCCTCCTTTCATCTAATAGACAAGGATCAATTGCTATATTTGTCGGTGTATGGATTAAAACCCACAACTTAACCTTTATTTTCTATAAGTGATAAATATAGCTAGAACTACATTTTCATCCACAGCTCATCAAATTAACACGACCATGCTTTAATTACTTAATGTTTGAGACTCGTTAACCAACATATTTTGCTTTTCAATTAATTAGTTGTGTACGCAACCATATGAACAATCACGAAAGCCCCTTAATATAGCATGAGTTGTAATTTGCATTGAAGTATGGAAGTTCAAGCAAGAGGTAGAGGATCCAGAACTCAGTATTGCAGAGCTTGAAATTACTTCCTTCGTGTAGGTATTTGCATTTCAAGTAGAAAAAGAATAAGGGTCATGTTAGTTATGTTCTACCCCCCTTAATTATTTTATAAAGAAAGTATTAAATAAAAAATTGAATTAATGCATTTAATATGTGAGAAACCTAAATCATTCAATTTGTTTTAGGTTCTGTTTAGATGAATTTATGCATTTCATTTAATGGAAAAATAATGAGAGAATTTTTTTTAAATGTTTAAAGTATATAAGTTTACTTTAACTTTTAGATTCGTTTTATTCCTTTACAGGGGCCGATCCAGGATTTAATGACTGGGGGACAAATATAAAAATTAAGATTCATCCGATAAATATATATTAACTAGCATTAGAATTCATACTCTTATGTATTCATGTGTTTTTTAAATTCATCTAAGAACATAAAATATAAAATATATTTAAATAAAATAAAATTAATACTTTTTAAAAAAAAATCAAAATTACAAATGACAACCACCAATTTCAATTGCCACCAAGGACACTAATGAATTTATAGTACAAATTGGTATCTATGTTAAACATTTTCTTAATGAAAAATCCTATTATGTTAAAAGAATACTAGAATAAAAAAAATTATGTTGTTCATTAAATTTTCTTTTACAACAAATAGTAGCCAACGACATTAATTAAAGAATAATTTACTTTCAAATAGTTGAAAAATACAATAAAAAACAATATTGTGACAACTTTATGATAGACCATCTTTGACACAATTTGATATATAATATGCTTTCTTAGATTTACATAGCACACGTATATGAATTCTTTTTCTTGAGACCGGAAAACACCTTGGAACCTCTCAAATATTAATAAGAAGAACAAAGATGAGACGATAAAAACAAACATAATATAGAAAAAGTAATAATTATAAGTTTATCTATAAATAACTTTTAATTCTCAAATCAATATAAAGAGAATGCTAATATTAAAATTATTTGATTACAAATAAATTATTTATAAATTTTAAAAATAACAATAACATGTTAACTATTAGAAAGAAAAATATATGATTCTCAAATATTTTATCTAGAACAGGAAAAAAAACTATCTTTATAAAAAAATACTACAAAAATAAAATATTTTGGTCAAAAATAGAAAAAATAAATAAGACTTGATTTTTTTATGTTGTACTTAAATGATATTATTTAAACAATTAAAATTTAAATGAAAATAATTAGTATATATATTAAAATAAATTAAAATTTTCAGTGTGGCCAAGGCCCCCTAGATCTCAACCTGCGTCCGCCCTGCTCCAATATCTTTTTGTCATTAATACTTATTGAAATGATTATTAAACTGGGCCTTATTTTAAAAAATAAAAAATATTAAGATATGTTTTTGAGGGATTGTAAATATTCTAATAAGTTGTAACTAAAGTATAATAGAGTAGATGCATGTTCTTATGCCTTATTTAAGGCCTTAAAACATGGCTTGGACATAGCTTATCTCCCCAAATACCAACACCATTTTACATAACTTATAGACCAAACAAGCCCTTGAAATTAATGACGCTCAAATCCTGCCTAATAACGAAGGAAACAAGTTGAGACGTAGTACTCGCATTGATGCTGAAACAAAATTTTAGAGGTTTGAATTAGTAACCTTGACATTAATGACCGTTAAAATAGGGTTTGGGAAATCAATTAAACATATTGACCAAAAGGGTAAATGGTCAATAGCGGCACTGGCAACCCAAAGCCCATCTTTCTGGTCCCTCAAACCATGCTTTCAATTTAGTAATATACTATCTCGTTCTTATATATAAGACACAATTATTTAATTAGTCTAATTAAAAAAATAATTAATTTAGTTGATAATAATAAATTTATCTTAAATTTATAATTTTTTTAAAAATATTTTTATTATTAATATATATTTCTGTCTTTTCTAATGGTTTGATAATATATTCTTTTTCTTCTCTTAATGAAAAATATTTTTAGTGTAAAAATAATTAATATAAAAAATATTATAGATAGAATCTTATAAAAAATAATAAATATCATTTTAAAGTTAGGTCTTATAAATAAGAACAGACCGAGTAGTAATTTTTTACTAAAAATCATCAAACACAAATTGTGAGTTATTGAGTAGGTGATATAGTTAAAATTATAAGGACAGAATATAAATATTAACGAAAATGTTAGAAATGAAAAAGTTTTTTTTATTATCAAATTGCGAGTTATTGAGTAGATGATATAGTTAAAATTAAAAGGACAGAATATAAGAATATTAATGAAAATGTTAGAAATGAAAAAAGGTTTTTTTTTTCTTTTTCTAAAGGCATATCCATTCAATATTAAGTAGGAATGCAAATCCAACCAAACAAATAATTCAATTTTTAAAACAGACCATAGTTAAGAATATTCAGTAGCATTCATTAAAATCCAAGGACTAACATGATTGAAGGAAACGTAACTACAAGAAAGAAAAGTGTAGAAAAGTGCCAAATTGCCTGGCGTCACCGTCACACTTCGATGTAGGGAATTCAATTTTGTTAAATTAGGAGCACTAAAAAATTAAAGCGTGCCCCTGCCTTCTCCCCACTTACCAATATTTGTGGTCTTGCAAAACCAATATACAAATGCTTTTCTCTGAAAAAGAAGTTTTTTTTTGTTGTTGTTTGTAATTATTTTTTTATCAACAAATATTAATTAATGATTAATTGTAATATTATGTTAATGAAAAAAATTCAAGTCCACAATTTTTTTATCACTTCAATCCTTATGTCCCACTCCCAACCACCAAACTGGCTCGTCCCTCTGTTTTTATTAATTTGTATTTCTGGATTACTCAATAGAAGTGAATCTTTTAAGTAGTGTCATGCATCAAATTAAAAGAAAGCCGTTTTGTACTTTGAAGCAGCTATGGCTTTGAGTGTCCTTAGAAAAGCTTCTATACGCTATTTGTTTATTAAAAAAACAATAAAAATCATGACAGGTTAATTATGATATAGAACTTATAATAAGGTCATGTTGGTAGGGAAAGTACAGTTTAAAACCAATTAAACCAAAATATAGTGCGAGTATAATAATGAAATGGAGGTAGCATTAAACATGTACGTTGGTAGGACCAGCAGAGCCGTTTGAGAGGGAAATTATAAGTTGGCATTTATTAATTTTAAGCCCAATGAGGTTGAAGAATTGGAATCGTATCTGCAACACCAAACAAAATCGTGATTCTCTAGAATTAATTTTGATGGTACGTTCAAGTTCAAGTTCAAGCACAAGCCAGTTTGAAATGGATGGTTGGTGCCTCCGTTTCGGCCTACCAATGATACGAGTTCAACGAAATGTCTTTGGTTGTGAGATGCTATTTTCATTTTAAGAGCAAGAATAGATATATATGAGAGATACAAGTCGTGGTGAATTAATGTGATTAATTTAAGTGCATTGGTTTGGGTTAGTTAGATGTCACATTATGTTAAAGATAGATATGGGTACCACAAGTTGGTACCATTCTCACTCCTTGCATGTGAGGTGCTTTGGATATTTAGGGTTTTTTTTTATTATTACAGTGCGTGCTATATATGTTAGATCTAAATGGTTTTGGTGCTTGACAGTGAGAGCCACTTAATGTTTCTATTGTGCTTCTTCTTGAGGATTGGATCTTAATATAGGAAAAAAAATATTTTTTAATCTTTATATTTTTGTGAAATTTTGTTTGTAGTTATCAATGTTTTATATTACCCAATTTAGTTTTTATATTTTAAAAAAAAATTAGTCTCTATTCATAGAATTCTCACAAATGGCTTTAATTTTTATATGGCTGATAAATATGTTTTATTTTTTAAATTGATTAAAATAATGTAAAACATTGTTTATTTTTATTTATTTTGAAAATAAGTTATAAATATGTATGTTCCAAACACATGAGACCATAACTTTTAAGGACTTCATTCTCATCTTTATTTTCATTATCATCAATAGCTGTAGATTTGTTGTATCTTTTTTAGATTTTATTTGTTTTTTAACATTATTTTGATGAATTCGCATGGTAAATAAACAACTTAATCTATTTGATATATAAGAAATGATGTGAATGCCATCTATAAGAAGGAACTCAAAATAATTATTTTTATAAAATACGCCGACAAGAATAAAAATATAAGAAGTAAAATTATATTTTTCCCTTTCATCTATATCCTTGCGTTGATTTGTGGGCCAAGGCAAAGAGAGGGGTTGGCTTTATATAGACCAAATTATTACATCCAAACTTTTAGTGCCCCAAATATCTAAACCATGAGAAAGAAATCTACAAGGATTGCTTAAGCTAAGTTAGAAAAGAGGGTTGGTCGTAACAATTACTCAATGATGGCCATATACTTTTTTTTTTCTTTTCATTTTCCCATTTTTTGTTTTGAAAAAATAAGTTAAGTCGATGTACATAGTCTTGATAAAATCAATTTATTCCTTGATTCAAAACTTTTTTTTTATCTAACTTTCATCTTTTGTGTTTGTGAAAAAGGTTTTGTCGAGAATAAAATAATGAAATTTGAAAAATTGGTTTCTTCTTCCCTTGGAATTTTGTTATTAGTTATCTCACCTATATAAGTCACCGATGTACCAAAAAACCATCTCTTTTTTTTGGTCATTTTTTTCTATTTCTTTGGGTCATTCCAAAACAACCTATATAAAGTGATAAAAAAAAGTAGGGCAAAATGGGTGGACAACCAAAGAAAAATATTTTTTTATTGCAGTCTACCAATCTGATCCAAGGCTCAAGAGTTTAAGAAAAAAAGATATAAAAAGCCCCAAAATTTATGCTTTTTCTCTATTTCCACACTCCTTTTCTAAATGTACACTCCCATTTATATTTTCTTTTTTGTTACCCCCCCCCCCCCCAACAGGGGGGGGGGTGGCTAGTTACCAAAATTTTGCCGGGGGGGGGGGGGGGAGGAAAAAAAGGTTTTTTTTGCGCCCGCCGCCCCCCCCACGGGGGGGGGGGGGGGGGGGGGGTGAGTAGTGGTGTGAGGTGGG